>NC_072782.1:32456244-32739280 GCF_022539595.1 Amphiprion ocellaris | reverse complement strand
ACCCTAGACAGCCGGGTCCTAATGTTTTTTGAGCAACACACCATACTATGACGTTTTTACAATGATGGTTCTACTATGGAACCAGTTTGACATGTTCAGGTGTTCTTTGTGTGAAAACTCAGAGATTTCAGGTATCAGAAGGTGGTTTTCAACTTTCTTTGTTAACTTTCTGCTTCAACTTTAAACTAAATTTCCTTCACTAAGCCAGCCCTCTGGACTTCCAGTAAGCTGTGTTCCTATTGGCTGTCCAGGTGGCTGCTTGGTGTTATCAGGAACACCTGAGCAGCTCAGTGTCTTCCTGCTTTATTTAGCTGCATCAAACATTTCATCTGTTTCTCTTCACCACAGAACCGGGTTTGGTTCCATTGCTTTAGTTTGTTCTTTAGGCGTTGGCTTGCAGCTTCCAGCAGTCATGTTTTGGACGACATACTTTTTCTCGGCCTACTTTACATTATTTCATCATATGGCACGTTTTTACAACACGTTGAAAAAAACGCATTTTTTTTCGACATAGTATAGTAAGGCATTTTTTTGCGCCAAAATTCATGATGATTTTTTTTTTCAAAGAAAATCTTTCTGGAGTTTTTTTCACGGCCTACTTTACAGTATTTAATCATATGGCATATTTTTACAACATGTTGAAAAAACGCATTTTTTTTCGACATAGTATACTATGGCGTTTTTTTTTTGCGCCAAAATTCATGATGATTTTTTTTTTCCAAGAAAATCTTTCTGGAGTTTTTTTCACGGCCTACTTTACATTATTTAATCATATGGCATATTTTTACAACATGTTGAACATGTTGTCAATCACTGCTCTCCTGCTCTCACAATATAGCATGTCGCTCTAAAAATGTCATACTTTAGCCTTTTGTCTACAAAACGTTGTTTAGTCCACAGCTGTCTGAAGTAGGTGAGGAGCAACACAAAAACAGTCCAAATGCTGGTTTCCAGAGGGTTAGACGAGTATTTATTTGAAAGAGTAAGTTTACAACAACACAACATGTGAGGGGGTTAAAAGCAAATGGGTGTTAGTAAAATAAAAATAAATAAAAAGAACTAAAAGTGAACTTCATGTTGACATTGATGGGCATTCCAACCAGGAACAAAGTAAAAGATAATCAATAGGAAAAAAAACTCTTCCTGTTCACCTCTTAAAACCCAAAAACACACCTCAGTAGCACCCTAAACTAAAACTACCAATGGGTTCCCTGTTTTCCTTTGTGAATAATTCAAAGGTCCCTCTCTATCTCCCCACACATCCACCAACCACTGGAACACATCTCCAAAGTTCTGCTGGACCAGCTCAGCTTCCCCTCAGAAGAAGTGCTGCCACCTGCCAGATGAAGGAGCCTTTTGAGAGGCAGCTGGCATCGTGATTGGACTGTACTTTGGTCTGTTCCAATCCAGCTTCAGCTCCAGAGACGGCAGGCGGGACGAGTCAACGGAGGCCGGGTGGACGAAGGCATGCAGCTGAGTACAATCCAGAAAACAACAGAGGAGGAGTGCAGCAGCCCAGAGCCAGAACAACCAGAGTAGCATCGTATGTCTGTTAGAAAACATCATAGTAGAGCCTTTGGTATGAAAAAACACCATCATATACATCGTACACATGACATTGTACAAATAACAAGTCAAAGGAAAGAGACATACATTGTAGAATTGTAGTAATTGTGGGCTGACTGATTTACTGATTATCAGTATTTTATTTTTTACTGATTTACGGTAATAAATACATTTAAAAATGGTGCTACTTTGGCTCTGAACCTTTATCTACCTGTGGTCGCTCTGTCTTCTGGAGTGATTTGATTGGTTATATATCACGAATAAAACTCCTTTAACTTAACATCTGTAAACAAAACAAAAACGTATCAACAAAGTTTTCTGTTAGAGTTTGTGTTCTTCTAAGTTTAACTCCAAGATTTTAAATACTTTCATTTACTGCAAATGAATATCTACTCCAAATGTCTCACTAATAATAACCATTATCAGCCTTAAAAACCCAAAAAACACACCTTTATACTCGACCACACTTAGTACAGTCTGGTTCCCCCTTCTATAAATCTGCTTGGAATCTTCCACTTCCTGTTTGTCAAAGTGGCCTTCTACCTGGACAGGTTTTGTTGGAGCTCATGCAACAAACATTTTGGGTAACTGCACTTTAATATGGATGGATGACACTGAATTAGAGTCTGTTTTAATGAGACTGAGTTAAGATGTGTAGATCTGTCATTAAATAGTAAATTATTTCTCAGAATTCACAGAGAAAAGTCTGAAATGTTTGCTAGGTTAGCGTCCCACATGTTCTTTGGCTCAGCTAAAGCTAACTCTCTGCAACTTCTGGATCTCTTGAGTTGCTTGTTGTTAAAATATCTTGCTAGAGATGCTGAAGCTCAGAAAGTCTGAGATGTTTGTTCAAAATAAGCTCATTCTCAAGTCTGATCTGAACTGTCCTCTTTTGTTTGAACTTTCCCTGAACTTAGGAGTTAATGACAGAGCAGCACATCCAGACTCAGTCTCATTTATGTAGAGATTAAACTTCAGTGTCATTCATTGATGTTCAAGTGCAGTTTTTCAAATGTTTGTTGCACATGCTTCCGACCAAACCAGTCCAGGTGGAAGATGATGTGAAGAGAAAGCTCCAGAGGATGAATATCACACATTTACGTTGGAAATAAATGTCCTTTAATTAGACATTGTCATGCAAAAGTTGGATTCCCTTTAATGATGTTCAAATCTTTGTTGTGTTTTGTTGATGTTGGTTTCTAAATGTTTTCTGACACTCGGCCCCAAAGATCAAAACCTTCTACGGCTCACAAGCTGCAACAATTCACACATTATCAACTATCTTTCTGACTAAACTAAGATAAAAAGTGAAAAACTGCCTGATTCCTGCATCATGAATGTAAATCTTTTTGGTTGTTATGACAGTAAAATGAATATATTTGGGTTTGACATTTTATAAACCAAAACAAGAAATGAATTAGTGGAGAAAACAATCAACAGATTAATGGACAAAGAAAATGTGTTTTCCAACATATATGGCTGAATTACTCCAACATTACAAGATACATACAATTTTAATTCAATTTTATTTATATAACGCCAATTACAGGTCAAATTGTCTCAAGACGCTTTATTTTTAGATTTTTTTGTCATATTTAAAATATGACAAAGTAAGAAATTTAAACCTCTTGACTAATCCAATTTATTATTTGGTTTTTAAGAGACTAATGGACAATTAAAATAAGTTTCTCCACTAAAACTAATAAACATGAGGTCAAATAGACAGAACAGTTTTAAATACTGCAGTCCCACAACGACAAGAATAAAGTTTGTCAACAAAAACTAAATCTGCTGGTGGATTCCATTAAAGTCCTAATAAATGATGATAAAGTGTGATACTAAAGGTTTGTGGTCCTAAAAATCTCCAAGTAAAGATATGAAGTTGAACATCTGGATGGAGGTTGATAAAAGTTGACCTTCTTTCATTTCTCTGGAGCGACTCCATGGATTTTATGGATGGTGGTTAAAGACCTGCTCTTCTAGTCGTCTTCCTTCTAGTCGCTGTAAAAAGTCAGTCCATCCTGGCCGACTTCAACACCTCTTCATGACAACTTGTTCTGCCTCCGACCTGGTGGAAACTCCAGAAACTGGGGAAAACCTGTGGAGACTCGAAGAACTCGTGGAGACTCGAAGAACTCGTGGGGCGGGGGAAGGTGTGGTGGGTGGTGGGGGGAGGTGGGGGAGTAGAGGGGGGAGGCCGCCACCCACCTCCCCGCCTACTCTCCGCCCTGACTCCACCCAGACTCCGCCTTGGCTCCGCCCATGTGGTGACTTCAGGAACTACGATGCCAAAGGGACGACGAATTTATTTCTTTGTATCTGATCTGTAGCTCAGTGAGTTAAGGATTTGCCTATGGAGCTGCAGGTCGCTGGTTCAAGACCAGACACTGCTTAAATTTTCTCAATAGCCTGACAAAGACAAAGAAAGAAAATTGCCAGTGGCGGGTCTCGAACCTGCGACCTTCCAGTCCGCAGTCTCTCTTCTTATCCCCCTGAGCTATTCGCTCAGATACTAATTCTTCTTTTTTTTGCGCATTTATCATCTATTTTTTGTCGTTTTCGAGTTTTTTTTTTAGCTCGAGTCTCGACTCGACCGTTTTTCTCAGGAGGTTGGACTTCAGCCTTTGTGCTGGAGGGTGGAACCCTCAGTTCCAAGACTTTCCAAAGCCTCCACACCTCCCGAGTCCTCAGGACCTGAGCTTTCACACAGTCTGAGGGCTGAAATTTTCTAAGTCCCACAGTAGTTCTCTGTTAGTTTGAACCTTCAGACAGTCTGAGAGCTGATATCTTCTAAGTTCCTGAGTACTTCTCTGTTAGTTTGAACCTTCAGACAGTCTGAGGACTGAAAACCTGAAAGTTCTTGAGCAGTTCTCTGTTAGTTTGAACCTTCAGACAGTCTGAGGACTGAAGTTTCAAAAGTTTCTCAGTACTTCTCTGTTAGTTTGAACTTTCTGGTTAACAGAAACCTTAAAACTTGTGACCATGAGTCTTGATTTCACATTTAGATCATCCATCTGAGTTCTTCTCAGACCTTCACCTGTGGGTTTTTTAGAAATCCTCAACAAACTTTGATTCTCTTCACTGAACAGTAAAGTTTGTGGAGATCAGAAGGTAACATTAGTTTGATAAATGCCTTCAACTACTAGTAGACTTTATCTGGAAGCAGTTTTCTGAAATGAGTTCTTAGTAAATCTGTCCACAATCAAACCAAGAACATAGAAAGAGGAAATGTTTGAAGAAACAACTTGATGTTTTCATTTCAGACTAGAAAACACTTTAAGATCTTTATCTGTTTTTGCTCTTTTTGATCGTTTTATTGTCTCTTCTGTTTAATTTGATCTTCTGAAGTTTAACTGGTGTCTTTTCAAATGTTTTGTCTTTAGTTTGATTCTTCTTAAATGTTTAGTTTTGCTCTTTTCTCACCTTTTATTCTTTTCTAATGTCTGATTTGATTTCCAAATGTTTTGTTTTTTAATGTTTGCTGTTTTTTCAAATGTTTTATGGGCTTGTTTGAAAAATTTCCTTTTCTTTCCCAATGTTTAATTTCTAGATTAAATCTTTAAGGTTATTCTTTTTAAATGTTTTACCACCTTTTAATGTTTAATTTTCATTTTAAATGCTTCATTGTATTTTCCCTTTAATTCCTATTTAAACTTTCATTGTCTTTAAGATTTAATTTTCTAATTAAACATTTAATTTTTTAATTAAATGTTTTGTCCTTTTGAAGGTGTAATTATCTAATTAAATGTTTTGCATTTTTAAATGTTTAATTTTCTAAAATATTTCATCTTTGATGTTTAATATTTTTGTTAAAAAAATTTTGTTTAATTTCCTAATTACATGTTTTGTATCTTCTGTTTAATTATCTAATTAAATATTTTGTCTCTAATATAATTTAATCGTATTTAATGTTTAATTTTCTTCTTAAAACTTTTATTGTATTAAATGTTTTTTTCCTTTAATTGCTTTTTTAATGTAGTTTATTTCTTTAATCTTTTTTTTCCTGTCAAGATTTTAACCCCAACCTTAAAAATGAAACAAACCCTTAAATCACAATGAAAATACTTCTGTTATCACAATCATGAGTTAGTCAATTATTCAGTTTATCAATTCAACTTTATTTGTTTAGCACCTTTCACACAGACGACAAAACTAAACAAGCAAAGAGAAAAAACTATGAAAACTACGATTAAAACTATGATTAAATCTCAGAAACATATTTAAAAAAAGATTTAACATGGTAATAAAAACTGTTGTGTCCAGGGGATGGAGGGAGTTTATTGAAGTCTTCTTGGGCTCACATGGGAAATCATTTAAAATATGAACTTGATATTCAATCTAAGGAAACTGCAGAGCGACAGAAGAACCAACAATATCTCCTGTTTTCTCCTTTAATGAGTCGACTCTTCTTGTGCTTTCAGACCAAAGAACTACAGACTCTTCACAACCTGCTCAAACTCTTGGTACAGGACCTCACCACACGGATCAAGAAGGTTTCTGTCTCATTTCTACTCTGAAGCTCACCTTCTCCTGCTCAAACTGCTGACAAATGTTTCTGCTGCTCTAAAGTCTGGTCTCCAAAACTTCCTAAAAACTCTCAAAGTCTCTTCTGCTGCAGGTTGCTTTGTAGAACTGTTCCAGAAAACCTCACTAAACCACATGGAGGAGCCTCAAGATTGTCATCCAAATGAAACCGTACAAAAACCAAACTAGCACAACCCAAATGCTAAAGTCTCCTGCAGCCTACCAGAGAAGCTCTGAGAACAGAGAATCAGGACAGGAACTCTTACCTTCTGGACAACCAACGCTGGTTCACAAACAAGAATACAGAATGTGTCTGACCAGAAACCTCTGAAGACTCACTACAGCCAAGATAAAGACACAACTCAGCTGCACCAAATCCACTAATCACTGCACACATTAGCACCATGTGCTAACTGTGGCTAAAGAACCACATTTACCAAGACAACTATCCAGTACAAAGCCCTAAAACACACCAAGAAACACATTAAAGACGATTTTACTGCTGGAAGCTGCAAGCCAACGCCTAAAGAACAAACTAAAGCAATGGAACCAAACCCGGTTCAGTGGTGAAGAGAATCAGAGGAAATGTTTGTCTGCAGCTAAATAAAGCAGGAAGACACTGAGCTGCTCAGGTGTTCCTGATAACACCAAGCAGCCACCTGGACAGCCAATAGGAACACAGCTTACTGGAAGTCCAGAGGGCTGGCTTAGTGAAGGAAATTTAGTTTAAAGTTGAAGCAGAAAGTTAACAAAGAAAGTTGAAAACCACCTTCTGATCCCTGAAATCTCTGAGTTTTCACACAAAGAACACCTGAACATGTCAAACTGGTTCCATAGTAGAACCATCATTGTAAAAACGTCATAGTATGGTGTGTTGCTCAAAAAACATTAGGACCCGGCTGTCTCGGGTCGCTGATGAGCAACACAAAAACAGGACAAACGCTGGTTTCCAGGGGGTTAGGAGGATATTTATTTGAAAGAGGAAGTTTACAACAACACAACATGTGAGCAGAAAAATCACAAAGTCTGTCTTTAGTTCAGCTGAAAATATTAGTTTTTGTCCTTTTTATTGACCAAACTTTTCAGGAAGTAGATGAAGAATAATTAAAGCTCTCATGTAGAAGTCCAACTTATTTTGGATCCTTGTGGAGAGTTTAATCTGAGAGTTTGTAAAGCTGTTGAGTTTTTAGAGTCACATGGATTGTTTTGACATTTAATAACCAAGTCCTGAAATAAAATTGCAGTTGTAGATTTCTGTCATTTAGTCTGGACTAAACAAATAACAGCAGCATAAATCTCAAACGTCATTATAAGGAGTCTGGATTGAGGTTTCTCACTTGATAATGATCAAAACATGAAATTTAGGTTGGTTTAAAGGAATATTCCACCTTAAATCTTTGAATGTTGACCTAAAAGGTTGGTTTCAGGAAGTATTCCACCTACAAGGTCCTCACACATCCACCTTAATGGAACATTCCACCAAAAATCCTTGGACATGCACCTAAAATGTTGCTTTAACAGAGTATTCCATCCAAAATCCTCAAAGACACCTGAGGGGCTGGTTAAAAGGAATATTCCACCTAAAACCTCAAATATAGACCCCAAAGGGTGGTTTAGAAAAAATCCTTCAATGTAGACCAAAAAAGTTAGTATGGAGGAATCCACCTGAAATGTAGACCTGAGAAGTTGGTTTGGAAGAATATACAATCCTAAACATCCTTAAATGTAGACTAAAAGATGGTTTGGAAGAAAATTCTACCTAAAATCCTCCAATGTAGACCTAAAAGGTGAGTTTAATGGTATATTCCACCTAAAATTCACTACTGTAGACCTTGGAGGTTGGTCTGATGGTATATTCCACCCAACATCCTGGAACATAAACTTAAAAAGTTCAATCAAAGGAATATTCCACCTAAAATCCTCCAATGTAGACCAAAAAAATCTTGGTGTAAAGGAGTATTCCACCTTAAATGTAGACCTAAAGGATGGTTTGGAGTAATATTCTACTCTAAAATCTTCCAATATAGACCTAAAAGGTTGATCTGATGGTATATTCTACCCAACATCCTGGAACATTTACCTAAAAGGTTGGTTTAATGGTATATTCCCAGAAGAACCCTTGAACATCAGGCTTAATGGTATATTCCACCCAAAATACTTGTACATTTACCAAGAAGTCAGTGTAAAGAAAATGTAGACCTAAAAGGATTGTTTAAAGGAATATTTAAAGGATTATTTTCATTATTTAATAACCTGTTATCAGTCAGAATCCTGGTAAACTTATTTTCATCAGTTTTTTTAGTGGAAGTCACAAATAAAGGAGCTCTTGGTTTTTCCCGGCGTTACTGAGTCCAAAGCTGCTGTTTCAACACAGAACGTTCACATGCATCCACAAACCTCTCAGCACTCAAACACCCACAGACAGGAGGCCGGCTGGACCGAGGCTCGGCGGCGTCCTCAGACCCACGAGTCGGGGAGTCGCTGAACTTGTTGGTCCGGTTTGAAGGCCTCCGTGTGGTCCAGTAGAAGTCCACGTAGTCGGTGTTGGCTTTGAACCGCAGCGACTGGCCTCCATCAGGTGGACCAGCTCGTCCTCATAGGGCTCCTCCTGTAGCCTTGAGGGAACCACAGGAACATTCAGTAGCTGTTGGAGTTCTTCCTGTCAGGCTCGTGGTAGAACGGCTCTGAAGAATCTTGTACTTGTCTTATCTGGAACAATCTAACAGCCTAAACTGTTAACAGCAGTGTAAAGAAGCAAACACACAGGCAGAGATTAGGACTCAAACTAGATTTATTTTAGAAAACAAATCAGCTTAGAGGCATTTGTTCACACATGTGGCTGAATAGGAGGCCGTCCAATCAGACTGAAGGTCTTCACTCTGTAGGTTGTTTGTTGGGTGAGACTCTTGGACCTCCATCAGCTGACGTGGATGTTTGATGGTCTTCCTCTCTAGTGCCAGATGATTCATCCATGAATTCAGCAGCTACAGACTGAAATGAAGCTCATGCTGCCGTTATTGAATTCCTGTTCCAGATCAAATGTTCAGATCTCACCTTGAATGCAGCCGTCTGCTGTCTGATAGTTTTTCTCATTGTAGTCTTCAATAAAGTCTTTTTCCTCATGTCAGGATGTGGTGAGACTCTTTCTCAGTCACTGCAGACGTCCCTCATTGTGCATCTCCAGAGAAGAAACAGAAAAACTGATCACTGCTTCAGCATCAAAAGCTCTCCAGCATTGAGAGTGTTTTAGGAATTCATTCATTGTGTTGTGAACTTTGAAGGAGCAGAAACTTTACAGCTTCCAAAGATATGAGCTCCAATTCTGGATGTTTTAGGAAATGAAGTTCATCAAATGAACACTTGATTTTTGCTGATAACTCTCATTAAATTACTGAAGAAATCTAACATAAAAACCTGTAAACTCTCAGGCAGCTTTTGTTAAAGTTTGTCTATAATTCTATGATCATGTTCTGGAACCAGGACTCTGCAGAAGTTCCTTCAATCAGATACTTGTGTGTTTCTATTTAAGGCCTCAGGTTTGAACGTACAGCAGAGGATTAGAAAGAAGTGATTTTAATGTTTAAATCAGTCCAGTAAATGTTTGGAGTAAAAATGATTAAAATTTTGATTTAGATAGATTTGTGTCATAAATAATATTGTAGAGTCTCACTTAAATATCGCCAAATGAGTTCAGTGTATTTACATTTTATAGAATATTTGATTTCTTAATCTCAATACTGTAGAGTCTGACCTTAAATATTATAATAATGATGTCAATTTAAATAATAAACTTTTATCAGCTAAACTCACATAATAAATATCACTGCACAACCTGAACATTCATATTATTGAGGTAAATTTAAATAAATCCTGATATTCTAGAGTCTTAACTGGAATATTTCTAACATGAATCTTTTTGTATTGTGCTGATAAACAACAATAATCCGACTTTCAGATAATATTTATTGTGAGACTAAATTCCTCCACATTCTATAACTTTACCTGCAGCATCTGTAGGAATAAATAAAAATAGAATCTGTTCATTTCCACATTATGCACATTTATTTATTCTTAATATCTCAGACTGAATGTAGCTGGCAGTAAAAACAAACTCATCTGCTGGACTGAATTTCCCAAAATGGAAACATGGACAGAATTTAACACTCATGTATCCATGGCAACGCTAAAGTTTCTGCTTCTTACCAAAGTTCACAACACAAGTAAAGATTTTAATGTAAAACTTCAGGGATGACTGCTGACCATAAGTATTCTGATCAATACTTCATGATCAATATCAGGACAGATGTTACAATTCCAGCTGTTCCATTAGACTGCAGTTATTCACAGAGAAATTAAAACATCACATTCCTCATAAAAACTAGATGGGACTTTTATTAAATAAAGAGTTGGTGAATAAACAGTGTAAAAAGTGCAAAGCAGCTCCATTAAATCAGGAGATGTGAGACTTCCACAGCATGGATCACCATCTGCTGTGTTGATTCATAGCTGAATGTCAGAATGAACTGAGATAGAAAAGCTGCTTTGAGCTGCAACATTACAGTCTGACAATCCAACACCATCACAGTTTTCATCTGGTTGTTTTGCTCCAACATGCTGTGAAGTTCAGTTTTTACCTGAATCAATACAGAGATTCTATTTCCAACCAAGACTGGAATAAAAATTAGAATGTTATGAGGTTATTAATGCAACTAAATCCTTTCAGATGGAAGGATTTACTTCTAAGTTGTAATTCAAGTTTCAGTTGGAGCACATTGCATCCACAAAGAAAAACAGTGAAACCTTCATAGCAACATTTAATGAACCTAAAGCTTCCCTGTTGGCTCATTGGTGGAGTTTGTTACTGAGCATCTGAACCTTAAATCCAGTGAGACGACCATCTTCAGTCCAGGCCAGTCAGAGAACTTCAAGACCTTCCATCAGCTGGACTAGATGTGGCATCATCTCCCTCTGAACATCTGGATGACAGGAGAAAAGACAGAAATCAAACACAGATCACACAAATACAATTTATTCACTTTCATCATTTTATAAAAGTAGCATGAACTTTATTAAAACTTGACAACATCAGTAATGAAAGTAAATGTTTTTATCTCGTGTTGAAGCTAAATTTAAAGTCAATTTTAATGACAGTTTATCCTGAGAGGAGTGAGAATGGAGCTTTTCTTTCCTTTTTAGAATATTCCCTCAAAATATTCTGTTTATTATTGGCTTTAGAAGCATTTTTCTTATTTATTTTTAGATTCCTCAGACTGATGCACTTTGCTGGTTTGCAGATAATTTCATGTACAATGACAATAAAGATCTTCTATTATAACATATTTTGTTAAAACAAGAACTGAAACCTTCTCAACCATCTCTCAGTCTGCAAAATTCCAACTGCTACAAAGAATTATCTGATGTAGTTATTATTAGAATGACAGGAGCAGGAGTCATCCTCACTAATTCAGCTTCCACCTAGAAACAGAAAGACCACAAACAAACACACTGATAGACTCTCAAACGTTCAACCTCACAGCCTCAAAATATCTGTTTAGGAAGTGTTGTGTTTCTAAATTCTGCTGAAAGCATTGACAGACATTCTCTTACAAGGTTGTGTAAAAAGCAGCCTGTCCTCTGAGCTACTAAGAAATCTTCCTGAACAAAGTTTCTACATGTAAATCAGCTCAACAAAAACTAAAGCCTCAGTCAGAGATAACAGGTATCACAGATTATAAACAACTTTCTTTGTTAACTCAGACTTTCTGCTTCAACCTCACATAAAAAGTGGAGTTTAACTCATCAGGTGACTGAAAATGAACGGCTTGTGCAGTTCTAGATCCAAAAGTAGGATATTTCATCTCATGTTTTACTACAAATACATGCAATAATAAATAAATACAATGGCTGGTTGTTAGTTTATTCACTATTAATGTCATTTTATATACTGGATTGAACTTGAGCAGTGGAAGAGAGAAGGAATTTAATGAAATTATGGAGATTCAGAGGTAATGTTGCACAATGTTATGTTAAGCTCGGTTTAATTCAAAGCAGCTGAATGTTAAACTTCAGTGCAGCTGAACAGGTTTCAGTGAACCTTAAAGTAAAATAACTTTTTTAAAAGCTAAAATAAACAGCAGAGAAATACAGGTTGAGAAATTCCTTCCAATAATGAGGACAGCTGCAGCAGCAACTAACACAGGTGTTCAGCGGTAAGTTAGCCACCTGTGTTAATTAGCCCGCTAGCTAACTTAGCCGCTTAGCTAGCTAACTTAGCCGCTTAGCTAGCTAACTTAGCCGCTTAGCGAGCTAACTTAGCCGCTTAGCGAGCTAACTTAGCCCCTTAGCTAGCTAACTTAGCCGCTTAGCCAGCTAACGTGTCCGGACCAACTGCTCAAACACGACAAAACACAACTCTTCACAAGTCGCTGACTTAACGTACAACAAAACAACGCTACAGGTTAGAAGTACTTATCTTCTTACCGTGTTTCACTCCAAAAAAAAACAGGTCAACAGCAGCCAGAGATGCTAACAGACGTTCAGACCATATCTATGCCACTCGTCTGGTCCGATACAGTCTCCATGATGACGTTTCACGAGTACGTCAGAACGTAAGTCCGGACAGTTACGTACTGAGAAACGGCCATAGTCTTCTTACCGCAAAGGTACAAAGCTGCTCTTCTCCTCCTGCATCAGGAAACGTCTTCAAAGCTTCTTCAAATCCAAACGAAATACAATCAAAAGATCAAACTAACGTCATTGGTGCATTCATTAGCAGTCGGACAACGAAGTTGCGTTCAGGAGCGTCGGAAACCGGAGTTTCAATAATGTCAAATGTTCAGTTTGGTCCTGAACTTTGTGCTGGCTTTTGACTTTTTAGGTCTGGTTTTGGACTGTGTTGGGCAGGTCGTAGACTTTTCTTTTTAACCCCAAGAACACCCAACCTACCATCAAGCATGGTGGTGGCAGTATCATGCTCTGGGGCTTTCTAGATGTGCTTTAAGACTGGTTTCAGCATGGATGTTGGACTGGTTCTGGAATTTCTTGGGTGCTTTTAGGAGTAGTTTAGATTTGGTTTTGGTCCCGATTATTCACTGGTTTTTGACTTTTTCAGGACTGGTTTTAGACTGCTTTCTCGCTGGTTTTGAACTGGTTTTGGACTGGTTTAGGTCTGATTTTGGTCCTAATTTTGTACTGGTTTGGGACTTTTTAGGACTGGTTTCAGACTGTATTCTGACTGGTTTTGAACTGGTTTTGGACTAGTTTTGGACTGGTCTAGATTTGCTTTTGGTACTGGTTTTAGTCTGCATTCTAGCTGGTTTTGAACTGGTTTTGGACTGGTTTAGGTCTGATTTTGGTCCTGGTTTTAGTCTGCGTTCTAGCTGGTTTTGAACTGGTTTTGCACTGGTTTAGGTCTGATTCTGGTCCTGGTTTTAGTCTTTTGTAGCAGACTGTTTATTGGGGTATCAGAACGTGGCAGCTTATCCAACACTGTGCTTCAGGTGTGAGGTGGCTGTGCTTTAAATGTTGGTGAGAATAAATCCAGAACCACCTCCAGCAGCATTTCTAATCCCCACGTTGGGTTGTTCTGTGTGGCTGCTGATAATGAATAAACCCGGCTACAGTAGACGAGCTGTTTTCTCTTGTTTGTCCGGTCATTGATCAGAGCCGGACGGAACAAATCCGATGCCTCCCCCTCGCTATCGATACCGATGCTCTGGGCTGACTGCCATCATTAGTCCAGGAAGCAGAAAGTTTGTGTGTTGCGGGGGCTGAAGCTGCTCTTATTGCTTTTAGCCGAGTGGATAAATGCGTGGAACAGCGGCGCTCTTCTTTCATTTTGCCCTCCTTTGTTCTTTGCTTCATTTTTCTCCTGCTGTTTGGCTGCAGACATCAAAGCCGGCGTTCTGTTTGCTTCAGGACAGGTAAACATCCAGGTGTTGTTTAAAGGTGACATTTTAAAGGACGGGAGAGCAAAAGGAGGAAAAACACCTGGACTGTTTGGATAATTTTCTTGTTGTTTGTGCGTGGAGGTGCGATCCTTCGCCGCCTTGGTCTCTTTTCGTGCCTTCAAAGTGCACAGGTGTTATCTGTGTGATAAGTTGCTGTGTTTAAAGCTGCCATTATCACCTGAATCTCTGGTCCGGGAAGAAAGAATAAGAGCCTCCACATGATAGGAATCTGCTGGATAAGAGGAGGAGGAGGACGGAACATCAAGCAGCAGAAAAAGGTGGAAGGAAAATGCTCCAAATGTTCTCAGCTAAATGCATGGAGACAGCCCATAATGTCTCTCTAAGTGGTTTTCCAAATTAAGAGCGTGTTTCTTCTATCGGTGACTGCAGGCCGGCCTCCCGTCCAGATGTTTCTCCACATGTTGGTCTGGCTAAAGATGATGAAGATGATCCAGGTCTTCATCTCTGACACACTTTTACTATTTAGCTGAAGGTTTCTTTAATGATTAACCCCTACTCAATTAACAGGTTAACCAATTAAAAACACACTACTCACTAAAAGTTGGGGATATTCAGCTTTCAGGTGAAATTTCAGGATGAAGTGAAAACGAACTCTAACCTTCACAGGTGAACTTGCTGTGATTTTTCATATTTTGTGGTGATTTTACCTCTCCTTGTGGTGAATGTTGTATTTTGTGGCTCATTTTTGTCGTTCGTTGTCTTATTTATGTCATTTTGTGGTGGCTCTTGTCATTTTTTGTCTATTTTTTTTCATTTTCTGGCTCATTTTTGTCTTTTTTTGCCTCGATTTTGTTGTTCTGTGCCTGATGTATGTTTGTCCTTTTTTTTGATCTTTTTTTGTGTGCCTTTTTGCTGACTCACTTGTGTCGTTTGTCTTATTTTGTTGGTTTGTGTTTTCTCATTTTTTGTCTAGTTTTTGTCGTTTAGTCTCATTTTTGTTTTTTTGTCTCATTTGTGTAGTTTGTCTAATTTCGTCAGTTTGTGTTTTGTTTCCTTTTTGTGTTTTGCAGAGTTTCCTTGGGTCGTTTTGTCTCATTTTGGAACTAAAACCAGATTTATTTTTTAGTCTGTGCTACCTGGATGGATGTAAAACTGATCTGGTGTCAGTTTTTAGCAGAACTTGAATGTGTTTCTCATCCTGAAAATGGACAAAAATTACTAGAATGAACTGAAGAATTTTTAAAATTAAATTAATTTTCTAAACTGAAAAAATCAAGTCTACAATCACTCAAAATGACCAAAGTGGCTTAAAATTTGTCCAAAATGACTCATAAATTGTCCAGATTGATTCAAAATGTCTCCAAAATGAATCAAAATCTTTCACAATAACATAAAATTCATTCTCAAATCTTAATGACTGAAATGGTTTTTTTTTCTCCAAAGGACTCAAAATGTGTCCAAAATTACTCAAATTATCCAAAATTGATCGAATTTAGTTCAGAATGACATGAAAATTATCCAAAAACTGTCAAAAATGATACATATTTTGTACTGATTTTGCATATTTTTGCTGTAATTTCACATCTTTGTAGTGATTTTGAATCTTTTGTGGTGATTTTGCATCTTTATGTGGTCATTTCACGTTTTTAGTGCTGATCTGCTGTCAGTTTTTCCCAGAACTCAGATGTGTTTCTCCTCCTAAATGTCATGGTTCTATCTGCTGGACTGATGAAGTTCTGAGGCTCAGAAATGATGGAAAAAGTCCATTAAAAAGTGATAAATCTGGACCCACCTCTGTGGACTTCAAGGACCTGGAACTTTTCTCAGGTTTGGTTGTTTTTATGGAACAATCTTTCTCCAACTTTAACAGCTCTGAAGCTCATTATGGTAAAATGAATTTAAGTGATAGTTATTTTCCACAGAGAGCTGAAGGTTTTGTTAAATGAAGACGTTCTTATAACATATTCTATGATCTGAATAAAAACCTGATGGTAATATGTGTGTTTCGGTGGAACGGAGCAGAAGAAAGAAGCCGTGGAGAAGGTGTGAACCAGAAGAAGTGTTTCCAGCTGCTGCTGCTCGTGTTTCAGGAAATGAACAGAGAGAACAATTCCTCTAAGCCACTTTATCTGATCCTCATCCACACTCAGAAAATGGATTTTCTACAGAATCCATTCCTCCCGCTTTAAAGCAGCCCACCTCCACCCAGCAACACGGATGTAGGACAGGAAACAACATCTCAGAGCACCAGGAATATTATCTGTTCACCAGGAGAGCTTCTACAAAATGATAAGTAAGGAGGTTTACAGGAGAACAAGATGTAGACTCCGCTTTAACACACTTCAGCCTCTTTCCTTATAAAGCCTTATTTTAAAAAATGATGCATAAAGTGACCAAAAGAGGCACAAAACAACAGAAATGAGACAAAAAAACAACTGAACTCAGGCATTAACTAACAAAGTGGTACATAAAACAACCAAAATGAGGCAAAAAAAACACCCAAATAAGGCACAGAACAACCAAACTCAGGCATTAAACTAACAAAATGAGACGCAAACTGCAAAAACGTGACACAGAACAACCAAAAAGAAACCCAAAAGCACCAAAATGAGACACAACACAACTACATTTTTCATCATTTATCAACCAGAAACTGCAAACTGAGACAGAATCCAGAGATTTCCAAATTTCTGACACTCCTTAAACGTATCGTCTACAGTTTGCTGCTATTCACATGGACAAAGAAAAGACCTTCTGGAGGAAAGTTCTGAGGTCAGATGGAACAAAAACTGAAGGTGAAGCCTTTAACCCCAACAACACCAAACCTACCATCAAGCATGGAGGTGGCAGTATCATGCTCTGGGGCTTTACACAAAAAATGACCAAAAAGCGGCACAAAACAGTCAAAATGATGCAGAAAATGTCCAAAATCAGGCACAAAACAACAGAAATGAGACCAAAAAAACCCCCAATTTTTGGTATTAAACTAACCAAATGAGACAAAACGACCAAACTGAGGCACAAAAGGCTGGTTTCAGACTGGATTCTGACTGGTTTAGGTTTCATTTTTATACTGGTTTTAGACCTTTTTAGGACTGTCTTGGTTGAGTCTTTTTTTAACCCCAAGAACACTAAACCTACCATCAGGTATGGACGTGGCAGTATCATGCTGTGGTGCTTTCTAGAAGAGCTTCTGGACTGGTTTCAGACTGGATGTTGGACTGGTTCTGGACTTTCTTGGGACTGGTCTATGTTTGATTTCAGTCTTCGTTCTCCTGTTTTTAGATGTGATTTAAAGTTGGTTTAGGATTTATTTTACTCTGGATCTGGTCCTGGATGAGGACTGGGTTCAGATTGTCCTGGGTGGGTCGTGGACTTTTTTTTAGGATTAGTTTAGGTTTGGTTTTGGTCCCAATTTTGCAGTAGTTTAATACTTTTTGAGGACTGGTTTCAGACTGTATTCTGACTAGTTTTGAACATTTTTTGGAGTAGTTTAGGTTTGAGGGTTGGTCCTGGTTTTAGACTTTTTGAGGACTGGTTTCAGACTATCTTAGGCAGATCTTGGACTTTCTGAACCCCAAGAACACCAACCCTACCATCAAGCATGGAGGTGGCAGCATCATGCTCTGTGGAACTGAAGCTTTCCACAAAGTAAATGGAATAATGAAGAAGGAGGATCACCTCCACGTTCTTCAGAAAAACCTAAAACCATCAGCAGAAGGTTGATCTTGGACACAGTTGGATGTTTCAACAAGACAATGAGTCCAAACACACATCAGACGTGGTAAAGAAATGGTTCCATCAGGCTGGAATGAAGGTTCTAGACTGGTCTCCCCAAAGTCCTGACTTACACCCATCAAGAACCTGAAGAACCAAGTCAGAAAGACCAGAAATTTAGTTGAACGGCACCAGAATTGGTGCAGTTCCACTACATTTGTAGTCTTTCTGTTTCAGACTTGGGTCAGTTTAATTGATAGTATAATGATACTGCCACCTCCATGCCTGACGGTAGGTATAGAGTCCAGAGGAGTCAAAGATAAACCAGAAGATTGAAACCAGAAGAACCAAACTGAGACGGAAATGAATGAATTTAACCAAATATTAACATTTCTGTTTGTATATTTATGACCCAGTAGATTTCCTTTAATGTCCAGAAGAACTTTAATAAATCTATGAAAGAACCAAAATACATTCTGACAAAGATTCATGTGTTTCAATGATTCAATCAGTTCTAGGAGTCACAGGAAACTACAGACTGATGATAAACATGGACTTTATGGCCGTTTATGGCTCCATATCTTCATTCAGCAACTCTTTAGACAATCAAAACACAGTTTTAATGATTTTTAATAAATATTTGATCATGTTTGATCAAGGGGAACATTTTGGGTGTTAATCAAAATAGATGACCAAAACAAGACGTTTAAGGACATTTTTCAATGTTCTTGCGACCAAACAACTAATCGATTAATCCAGAAGATAATTAATAATGAAAATATCGGTTATTTGCAGCCGTAGAACATTGTTCTAATGTTTTTACATGAGGTCTGTGTGCGTCACAGCTGGTTATACTTGGAGACCTTTTCGGTTCCAACGCTTGTCGTGTCGCCTTCGGGGAATGTGGACGCTGCTGGAACAACGAAGGTTCGCCGGCGGATGTTTGTCGGAACGTCGCCCTGGATGTGAACAATCGGTTGGAGCTGAAATCTGATCTGACTGCTGAGAACCGGAGATCAGGCTGTCGGCCAGAACCTGATTAACATACATTAAAGTCACAGCTGACAGAACCAGAACAGAGACAGAGTGGAACCCAAAGAAGCACAACATGGACAGTTAAGTTCTAATGGGAACATGTACAGTCATGTTACGGTTCTAATGGGAACATGGACAGCAGAAACCTGCAGGGTTCTAATAGAATACCGTCTTAAACTACGTGGAACATCTCTGTGGGTAAACAGGATGAACACGTGTGTTATACATTAAAACGTTGTTAGATATCTATGTTTGTTTGTTTTCTATCAGCCTCACAAGTTTCACGTCACTGGAATTTCTCTCAGGGTCTAAGTTGACTGTGGAACTGTTCCTTTGGGATATTTACTTTGGATCTCAGACATTTTCAGTCACTGTTTCTGGTGCTGTTTTCAGGCATCTTCTCTTACTGTTAAAAGCATTTTTTAGTGACTGTTTTTAGTCATTTTCAGTCACTATTTGTTGCTGTTTGCAGTGTTTTTTAGTCACTGTTTTAACCCTCATGTTGTCCTTTGGGTCAAACTGACCTGTTTTAAAGTTTGAAAATGTGGAGAAAAAAATATATATTTTCACAGTGAAACTTCTGATGTCCACATTTTCAACATTTCTGGGAAATTTTTGAACATTTTTTGGGGGGAAAAAAAGAAATGTTAGAAATGTTTCTTAAGAACATTCACATAAAAATCAACCAAAATCCAGCGAATTTCACTGGATTTTGGTAGATTTTTTTCTGAATGTTCTTAAAGAAAATATTAGAAGTTTTACTGATATATATGGAATCACTTTAGATATTTTTAGGATTTTTTGGAAGATTTTTACTAATTTTTTGAAAATATTTACAAGAATTTTCTTGCCAAATTTGGGGGATTTTTTATTTATTTATTTTTTTTAAATAAAAATTTTCAGGGAAACTTTTAAGGAATTATTGGAATTTTCTTCCTGAAGGTTTTGCAAAATTTCAGAAATTTGGGGAATTTTTTTGAACTTTTAAATTTCTTTCAGACAAGGAAACAATATTTTTTGGTGCCCGTAAATGAAGACAGCCGGAGGGTTAATACAGCTCAAATTAGGAGGTTACATGAAAGTAAAAATCTATTTTTGAGTGAAAAACTTTTTTTTTCTTTAGCATGTCTGGCTTATTTTAAGACACCTAAGCTTTACAATCCTGGTAAAATAGAGCTTAAAATAAGTTTTCCCAGCTAATTTTGAGATCTCAATATTTTAAATATCACATCTTATTTCAAGAAATCTTACCAAGACTTTTTAACTTGTTCTATTGGCAGATTTTTTCACTTTCACAAGAAAAAAAAACTTATTTCAAGGAACTGTTACCTTGAAATAAGTTTTTTTTCTTGTTTTGAGAGGGGCATTTTTTCCAGTGAACCAGGACTAGAAGTAATGAAACTGTGGGATATTTGTGTCTTTAAGGAGTTATTCTTTATTTTAAAATAACTGAAGTTATTGTTTGAGTTTTTGCAGTGTTGTTCTGTTTCCATGGAGCTGCAGGAGTGAAAAATGAACCACAGTGAGTTCAAATGAGACACCATGAAGCAGCTTGGAGTTCAGAGGGTTAATTCACTTTCATCATTCTCTGTATTTGTTGTGGTGTTTTTCTATCTTTAATTGCGAGACCTTTTTATTTAAGGCGTCTCTAATCTAAATATCTTTTCTAAGGGTTTTAGCATCACGGTTCTGCAGACGTATCGACAAGCTGTCGCCGCTCCAGACGGAGAAATCTCTACAGCTAAGTAGCAAATGGCAGCATTACGCAGTACTTTCCTCCAGAGTGCTGCAATTTGCCTCTCAGTCTCGCTTCACACAGCGACGGCGGCGAGGTTCTGATCCCAACATCACCGGCAATTTAGAAGGTTTTAGTGTGTCGGCCGAGGACACTTCAACACGAGGACCAGACATCCAGCCAAGCGACCGGAGACCAGCAGAAAACATCTGCAGAAGGTTAGAAAACATCTGCAGAAGGTCAGAAAACATCTGCAGAAGGTCAGAAAACATCTGCAGAAGGTTAGAAAACATCCACAGAAGGTCAGAAAACATCCGCAGAAGGTTAGAAAACATCTGCAGAAGGTTTGAAAACATCTGCAGAAGGTCAGAAAACATCTGCAGAAGGTCAGAAAACATCTGCAGAAGGTCAGAAAACATCCGCAGAAGGTCAGAAAACATCCGCAGAAGGTCAGAAAACATCCGCAGAAGGTCAGAAAACATCCGCAGAAGGTCAGAAAACATCTGCAGAAGGTCGGAAAACATCCGCAGAAGGTTAGAAAACATCTGCAGAAGTTTTGAAAACATCTGCAGAAGGTCAGAAAACATCTGCAGAAGGTCCGGAAAACATCTGCAGAAGGTTGGAAAACATCTGCAGAAGGTTAGAAAACATCTGCAGAAGGTCAGTAAACATCCGCAGAAGGTTAGAAAACATCTGCAGAAGGTTTGAAAACATCTGCAGAAGGTCAGAAAACATCTGCAGAAGGTCAGAAAACATCTGCAGAAGGTCAGAAAACATCCGCAGAAGGTCAGAAAACATCCGCAGAAGGTCAGAAAACATCCGCAGAAGGTCAGAAAACATCCGCAGAAGGTCAGAAAACATCCGCAGAAGGTCAGAAAACATCCGCAGAAGGTCAGAAAACATCCGCAGAAGGTCAGAAAACATCCGCAGAAGGTCAGAAAACATCTGCAGAAGGTCGGAAAACATCCGCAGAAGGTTAGAAAACATCTGCAGAAGTTTTGAAAACATCTGCAGAAGGTCAGAAAACATCTGCAGAAGGTCCGGAAAACATCTGCAGAAGGTTGGAAAACATCTGCAGAAGGTTAGAAAACATCTGCAGAAGGTCAGAAAACATCTGCAGAAGGTCAGAAAACATCTGCAGAAGGTTAGAAAACATCTGCAGAAGGTCAGAAAACATCTGTAGAAGGTTTGAAAACATCTGCAGAAAGTCAGAAAACATCTGCAGAAGGTCAGAAAACGTGCAGAAGGTCAGAGTCTGAATCATGACTGAAATAAGGCAGAAATATAATACATACATGTGACCCTATACATAGATACAAGAAAACAACAATGAACCATGGGAAAGTTGGTGAAATACTGAAAATATTAATAGATTAGAATTTGAGTTGAGAGGATCCATGAAGAAGGAAGTTCTTCCTCTAGAAGCAGAACCTTAAAGCTCCACTCAAGATCACATGGACAAAGAAAAGACCTTCTGGAAGAAAGTTCTGAGGTCAGATGGTAGAAAAACTGAAGGGGAGGCCTTTAACTCCACGAACACCAAACCTACCATCAAGCATGGTCATGCTCTGAGGATTTGCACAAAAAAATCCCCAAAAAGAGGCACAAAACTGTCAAAATGATGCAGAAAAAGTCCAAATCAGGTGTAAAACAACAGAAATGAGACCAAAAAAACAACCAAATATTGGTGCTAAACTGACAAAATGAGACAAAACGACCAAACTGAGACACAAAAGGCTGGTTTCAGACTGGATTCTGACTGGTTCTGACTGGTTTAGGTTTCGTTTTTATACTGGTTTTAGATGTTTTAATGACTGGCTTCAGACTGTCTTGGGTGGGTCTTTTTTTAACCACATGAACATCAAAGCTACCATCAAGCATGGTGGTGGCAGTATCGTGCTCTGAGGCTTTACATGAAAAAGGACCAAAAAGAGACGTCCAGAAACCTGCAGCCGCCTCAGCGTGCTGCCACTGGCAGATTTACATGCAGATGAAGCTATTTTAGACGCATTTTAAGTCATTTTAGATGCATTTTAAGTTGTTTTAGACAAACTGTAAGTAGTAGCTCAAAAACGTTCATCATGTCTTCTTGTTAATGTATTAGTTTTGAGTTCTTTTGTTCAGACATCAGGTGATGTCTGAACAAAAGAACTCAAAACTAATACATTCTAAATAGATTTTCATGAGTATTAAGTCATTTTTTGTCATTTTACACACATTTTAAGTCATTGTAGACATATTTTAAATCATGGTAGATGCATTTTAAGTCATTTTGGACACATTTGAAGTAGATTTTGATGAGTATTGAGTCATTTTGTGTCATTTTAGACACATTTTCAGTCATGCTAGACATTTATAGTCATGTCAGATGCATTTTAAATGATTTTAGACATTTTATGTCATTTTAGAAACATTTTAAACCATGTTAAACACATTTTATGTCATTGTAGACATATTTATGTCATGTTAAACACATTTTAAGTCATTTTGGACACATTTGACATAGATTTTGATGAGTATTGAGTCATTTTGTGTAATTTTGGACACATTCCAGGTTGAATAAAGGATAAACTGTCTTTTCAGCGCAGTGGCAGGAACAAACGTCTTTTCTTCTTCTTCAGCACAGAATCTGAAGCTGATTTTCCTCCAGAAACCTGCAGCCGCCCCAGCGTGCTCCCACTGGCAGATTTAGAGGCTTTTTTTAGGCTCAGATCACGTTTCAGCTGCAGCTCCGGTTGGATCTGTGCTGAAATAAAGCAGCAAAGGCATCGTTTGTTTGCTTGTTTGAGGCGCTGCACTAAGAGATAACGGCGTTCAGAGCAACAAATGCTTCCACATGCAGCAGGAAGTGGAAGCGCTGCTGCAGCTCGCCACCATGCACTAATCTCTGACGATTCTGTCAGCAGCTGGAGGTCGTGGTGCTGCTTTAGCTGATCTGAGAACAGACTTACTGAACGTCTACATCATGAAGTGCCTGACTTCAGGACGCTGGAAGGTTGAGGAACGGTGAAAAAACAAGATAAGGTGGCAGGAAGTTAAAGAGTCTGGGGAGAAACTGAAACTTTAAAACCCTAAAATAAACTAGTTTATCTTTACTGAAGGAACCTTCAGATGTTTAAGACCAGACAGAATGTTTCTGAACCTCATCGCTAGAACATTTTTAAAGGATATAAACTGCTCCTATACTTGATGATCAAAAGAATGATTCTGGATGATGAGTACTGAGTCATTCCGAGTCATCTTGGACACAGTTAAAGTCATGTTAGATGCATTTTAAGTCATGTTAGACACATTTTAAGCCATTTTAGACATGTTTAAAGTTGATTTCCATAAGTATTAAGCAATTTTGTGTCATTCTGGACACATTCTGGACACATCAGTTCTTAAGGGTCACTTAGAAGTTCTCACCCTGGAGAAGAAACTTTATCTCCCCTGAGAATGGACCTAAAATTTGGTTCTTGCAGATGCACAAAATTCTGGTAGACCAGAAACGTCCTAAAAGTTCCTGCAAGGAAATTCGACTTTTAAATATCAGCTGTCAAGATGCAAGAATCATGAATCCCACATCATCATCAACAGCTGCTGCTACTACCACTACTAATAATAAGTTCAGTCAGTCTAGAAATTAGAAAAATAGACTTGATGGTAAAAGATTTTCAAAATGAATCAATGCAAGAACACCAGATTAAATAGTAAAAGACTGAAAAATGCCACATCCAGTGGCAAAAAAGAAAATTGAAGGTAAAACCATAAATTAAAGGCTAAAACTAATAATAATTGAAGTAATAGTAAATAAATAAACAAATATGTAAATAAATAAAGGGTAAAAGAAAATAAAATGAGCAAATTAAACTTAATGAATCAATAAGATGATAAAAAATAGATGACCTTTCACTTAGCGGGCCTGATGTTTGGACGAAAGTTGACGGTTTACGAAGACAAACTAGTTTCACTTTTAGCTTTAGGAAGGATAATAGAAGAGAGACGGACAACGACAAGGATTCAGAGACGTCTTAACGATGGGAAAGTCATCCAAGAAGGAAAAAGAAAATCAACCGAAACCAGATCTGACGTCTGGAACTTTGAGAGCCAAAAACAGATGAAAGACAAAATTCTGCAACCCTGAAGGACATTTAGTCAAACTTAGAATACAATATGTGGAATAAAAAGCGTCTGGATCAGGACCAGATTCTGTTGTTGGACATCAGAGTGAACAAAACAGAACCTGAACATGAACCGGACATCTGGACAAGTCTTTGTTTGGTTGATTCTCTGCCAGTCGGTCGCTGCCAAGAAGAACCAACGGAGTCTTTTTAAACCAACAGAGTGTCTTTAAACCAACAGTTTCGCCATCTGTTGAGGAATCTCCATGTGAATCCGTCTCTTTGTGATCCCTCAACGCCTCTGGAAAGTTGCTGTCTGGATCTCCAAGCGTTCAGGAGGGAACCGAGCTCCACGTTCCTCCAGGAAGTT
Organism: Amphiprion ocellaris; assembly: GCF_022539595.1. NCBI lineage: Eukaryota > Metazoa > Chordata > Actinopteri > Pomacentridae > Amphiprion > Amphiprion ocellaris. The sequence continues at coordinate 32,714,320 of NC_072782.1, read as the reverse complement.
CTCCAGGAGATCCCTCAGGAGACTCATCATCATCATCAATATCTTCACCATCTGAGGAGGCAATAACCAGCAGCTTCACTTCCTGTTTCCCCAAAGGACACATTTAAAACGCTGGTTTTCTTCTTGTTTTCTGGTTTTGTGCAAAAATATATTCAAATATATTCCTCAGCTAATTCAACTCAGTTAAACTCAGTAGAAATCTCTTGTAAAACTTCCTCTTTGTGCCCTCATTTTTATACTAAATAACTTTTTATGCACATTTTCAATTTGCACATAAAAGCCCTTTGAGGAGAAGCTAAGAAATCTTGCAGAAGTTTTAGTGAATAAATTAAGACAAACGTGAATAATGTGACGTGAAACTGTCACCTTCCTCACATTAACACAGAAAAATACTAATTTAAAGAACAAATCTGATAATAAACTGTGAAAATCTGGCAGCAATGAAGCCAGAAAATTTGATTAAAGAACCGAGGAATACTTTAAAAGTGTAGAGAACAATAAAAACTAGAGGAAACGCTCATTTTAGTTGACTGGATCAAGTAAAACTGTGAGAATTTACTGAAAAATACTGTAAAACAACATATTACTATTTAGGCTACACTAGCTAACTCTTATTATTATTGTGCTCCATCCCTGCAGTAGTAAACAATAAAACATGTAAATATTTATTCTGTAAAGTAGCGGCAGTGGGCCACCATGACATAGACTTCTGTAGCCGTTAATGACCTCCATAAAGTCTAAAGACTCTTATTACACTGAATTAACAGTAAATTACTGCAATCCAAACCTGAATTCATCTTTTCACAATCGTACCATATATTTAAAAAACATCTTTCAGAATATTAAAAAAAATTAATAAATTGTTAAAATAACAGAAAACTAATATAACATCAAAATTCTGATAAAAAATCTCTAAAAATAATTATAAGTAATTCATAAGTTGTCAAAAATTGTACATAAAATGTCTAAAATGATTTATAAAATTTCTAGATAATATTTAAAATATGAATAAAATGTTTAAGAAAGACAGAAAAATATTTCTACTATATTTCAAATTTTTTATGTTAGAAAATGTAAATATAATATCTTAAAGCTATGAATAAAATATTAATAAAGTATCCAAAAAGCAGCATTTTGTTATTTACAGCCTTGCACTATAAAAATTGACTTTTAAAAACAGTTTTAGCATATTTTTTACAACTATTTACTGGTATTTTACATTATCTTTAAAAAAAATTATCTTAAATGTTTGTGTTCAGTGTAATAAAATAAAGCTTCTGCTACTATTTTACCATAAAATTACATTATTTTTGTTGTATTTACATTATTAAAAAAATCTATATTTACCTGATATTTATATATATTTACTATTATTTGAAAGAAAAAAATCACTAAATTAAGAATGGAAAAATACTGCAAATGTGTATTTCTCCTTATTTGTTAAATCACAGAAAAATAATATAAATTTACATTTTTTAAAAATGTCCAGATCAAAAATCTGTATTTTTACAAGCAGTAACTTTTCCCTTTTAAACATTTTGCTTTAAAATGACAACATTTTACCAATAATACAATTATTTTCTAATATTGTTTATTCAGGATTGAAAACATTAAATCATTTTTGATTTGTTATTTTTAACCTTTTCATCAGTAATATTTAGTAAAATCACCAAAAGAAAGTATTCATTACATTTGAAGGTTTAAAAAATCCTTTTGTTTTTATTTTGCACTTTAATTAATTTTAACATTTCATTTGTCTAAAATGACCTTGAAATTACACAATTTTGCTGTATATATCAGCAAAATATATTATTTTCCAGATAAATGTCATTATTTGAAAGAAAATGTTAGCATCTTAAGGGTTGAAAAATCACTTTGAGCTGTTATGTTACAGATTCTATCTTGTGAAATTACAGATAATATTTAGTGCAATCACAAAATAAATTACAACCATAGTACAGATTTACACCATTAAATTACAAAAAAAAATATTCATTTACATGTTTAAAAGAACAACAGGCCTCAACACTAAATAATGTCCACATCAAAAATGTATATTTTTTACAATTAATTTGTTGTTTTGTGATGTTTTAAAATAAAATTACACTAATTTTAACTCTAACTGCAGTAGGCAAAAAAATTACCCAGATTTTCTTTTCTTTTTTTTTGTCTTTATTTTTTTATAACGTATGGAGCAAAAAACATAACTTTTTTTTGGATTAATTGAAACATTGAGTAAAATTAAATTTTAAACTACCAGAAAACAGTGAGTGAAAACAACTGAGAACAGTGACTAAAAACAGGCTGAAAATAACTAAAAACAGCTGTAAACAGCAACTGAAAACACTGTAAACTGTGAAAAGCCTGTGACAAGAAACTATTAAAAACAACTGAAAACGGTTGAAAATAGTGACTGAAAATGACTGAAAACAGTGCCAGAAAACATCTATAAGAAACAGCAGAAACAACCTCCGAGCAGCAAACTGAAGATTTTAGGTTTTGCAGAGGATTGAATGCAAAAACAGCGACTGAAACAACGACAAACACTGTCTAAAAAAAGGTTGAAAAACTATTCCTTTCATTACTATTTTGAGGAAACATTGAAGCTACATCCTTAGCTTGGCCCCGCCCACAATGACTGTGATTGTTTTAAAGAAACACAAACAAGTCGGAGTGCTTTTAATTTCCGTACAGCAGAATAACAGTGAGGTGCAGCTGACCATTCTACACTGTTCTACACTAAAGTGAGGCCATGAAGGGTCTGATTCTGGATCAAACTTTGGTACAACTTGTTCAAACTGCTGCAGCATCTAGAAAAAACTTCGTTGGTCCAGATTTTAACTGATTCATCTTTATAAAACAGGTCGTCCAGAGACATTAAATAACCAAAAGTTAGATCCTCCACCTGGTTCTTCATGAAAAGATCTTCTGATCTTGAACATCGTAGACATAGCTACAAACACAGAACCGATCCTTAAGGTTGGTGTTTTGGAGACCTTAAAGAACCCAAAGATAGATCTTCTTCCTGGTTCCTGATGAACACCGTAAACGTACATAGATACGGTCCTTAATCTTGGTGTTTTGAAGACATTAAATAACCCAGAGTTAGATCTTCTTCCTGGTTCTTGATGAAAAGATCTTCTGATGAGCAGCTGAACACCGTAGACGTACATAGAAACATAGAAACACTCCTTTATGTTGGTGTTTTGCAGATCTTAAATAACTAAAAGTTAGATCTTCTTCCTGGTTCTTGATGAACATCGTAGATGTACGTATAAATGTATAAACTGTCCTTTATGCTGATGTTTTGAAGACCTTAAATAACCTAAAGTTAAATCTTCCTCCTAGTTCTTGATGAACATCGTAGACGTAAGTAGAAACATAGAAATTGTCCTTTTCAAAGTGCTGCTTTGTGTTTGCTGGTGTTTTGGATTCAGTGAAGCAGAGCTAACAGCTCTTTGATTTTCTGTATTGGGCAGAATAAAGCTCACTTAGCGGCGACGGGGAGGACGTTTAATTGTTGTGTGGTTTACTGGAGCTGAATGCTGAGCGACTCTCTACCCATTGTGTTGTTTAAAACACATCTCTGTGATAATCGCTGTGAAATTAAACTCAGAGCGGCACTGAGGACTTGTGACGGGGCGTCTGGTTTGGAGTCTCGGCGGCCGTGGATATCGGCGTGATCTGAGCTGGATGACGGCGCTGCAGGGCAGATTAGCAGCCGGCGTCCTATTAAAGCCTCCGATGTCCTGGTGGAGGGAAGAGCAGCAACATGACGCTGCTGCTCCTGAAATAGGCCACGGACGGATGCTGCACGAAGCCCTGAGGACGAGGCGGTTTAAAAAGATCCACCCGCCGGTAAACGCTGGGAAATGAGCCGTCCTGTTGAGTCCTCTGGGCTCCACGTCAGTTTACCCGTTTACCAGGAAAAGCAAACAGCATTAAAAGTGGAAGAGAAAACCACTGAAACTCTCTGCTTTGCATTAAAGAAGCTTCAGCAGCAACAGATTCAGGCTAAAAACTCATCAACAAACCTCCAGCTGGAAGAGAAACACCGAGACAAGACTCTTTCCAAACGGATCTGTAGCAAACTCTAGAAATGTCACAGCAGATTTATGAAAAAAAGAAAATTTATCTTGTTCCCATGAACTGATTTGGAGAGAATAAACCAGGCTGCCATCAGAAGGTGGCGCTGTAGGCTATGTTAGCTGTAATAAACAGAGTAGAAGAAGCCAGAAACAACCTTCCAGCACCTTCTGGAGTTTAGGTTTTCCTGAAGAATGTTAAGATTCCGTTTACTCTGTGGAAAGCTTCAGTTCCACAGAGCATGATACTGCCACTACCATGCCTGATGGTAGGTTTGGTGTTCTTGGGGTAAAAAAAGACTCACTCAAGACAGTCCTAAACCAGTCTAAAAAAATGTTTAGAACCAGTCAGAATACAGTCTGAAACCAGTCCTAAAAGAAGTCAACAACCAGTACAATATTGGGACCAAAACCAAACCTAAACTACTCCTAAAAAAGTCCAAGACCCACCAAAGACAGTCCTAAACCAGTCCTCAGAAAGTCTAAAACCAGTGCAAAACCAACCTTGGGGTTCATGAGTTTTTCATTCAGTTCGGATATTTTTCAGATGATAAAGTCAGAGTTTAGAGTTAGAACATGAGACCAGCTGATCCATTAATCCATTAATGATCTCTGCAGCATTTTGGTGAAATGATTTTAAATATTCAATAAAAATCAGAGTGGTGTGTATAAATGTTGAAGTATTAGTACTTCATGTAGGTCCAGGTTTAGCAGTAAAACTTTGAAGCAGAGGCAAGTCGGTGTTTTTCTTCACTAATTAACTGTTTGCTGAGTTAATTTCCCAGGATGCCGCAGTGCAGATGGTCAGCAGCACGTGTTGGATGAGCTCAGCTGTTAGCATCATTATATCATATTATATATTATATATTAGCTCAGTGTGGCGAAGCAGCCACAGGTCAGAGTACTACTCTGTCTGAACGCAGTACTACGAGACTGGAAGACAGTAGTTGGACTTCTATAATCTGATGTTTCTGTTTCTACTGAGGAAACCTTCAAACTGCAGCCGGTTGATGACCTAAACCCTCAGATCTGCTAAGTTCCAGCTGTTACAGTCACGATATACGCTGGATACTTGATCATTTAAAGGAACTAAGACATCAGACCGGTGGACTAAAACGATCCGTTAGTGGAGGTTTCATTATGCTGATCAGGTGAAACGTTCCTCTAAAGTTAAACTGCTGTTCTACACCAGTTTCATAGAAGTAAATCTAATATTTCAGAGCAGCAGCTGTGGAATCAGTTCTACGACTTCATGCTTCCACTGAGGCGGTGAAACACATCATTACGGTGAGCAGCGCCGCTTCTCTAAACAGAATGAGGAGGTTTAATGCGACCCGGCAGCAGAGAGCGAGCCTCAGATAGGCCGAGTCACCAGGAAGGAATGGAAAAGGAATGGAAAAGGAGTGGAGCGTCACGGTGCAGCGCTGCCACCGGGTCAGGATGGATGCTAATGTCATCATCTGCAGCGACATCCCACCGTTCTGCTGCTTCTTCCTCAGGAACCGCTCGTACCTTCCGAGGTTACAGCCGGCCGTCTGTCCAAACCTCATCCCGACTCGCTGCTGCTCCATTTGCATTTAATAAGCCGAGCAGGAACACATTTTCTGATAAAGGCGGCCGTATTTGGGTCGGTGGAGGAGACGGGTGAATAAAAACTGCTCCTTTAATGGGACAGAGTTCATTATGTCAGAATAAACTGTGGTAATAAAGTCGGCTTCACTCGCTCACATCCTCATTCTGAGTAAAAGCCCAGTATGAGTTTAAAAGAATGGATTTAAAGGGTCACAAAAGTTCTTGTTTGCAGAATTTTGTCTAATAACAATGATCCTGTTGGTTCTGTTGTATTACAAATTACAATGTGGTCATTCTTATTAATACTTTGCAGGGATGAGAGTAAGTTAAATCACTAAAAACTCTATAAATTTAATCAAAACATGTCCAAAGTGATTTGAAACTCATCCTCAATGTCTCAAAACTTATCCAGATTGACTCAAAAGTTGCCAAGAGTGACTCTAATCTTGCCCAGATAAACTCAGACTTGTTCAGAATGACTCAAAAAGTGCTAAAAGTGACTGGAAACTCATCCAAATTTAATCAAAACATGCACAAAATGACACAAAAATTGTCCAAATTGACTCTAGACTTGTCCAGTATAATTTAAAACATTGGCAAGATGGCGCCAGTGTGTGTGGCAGGCCGTCTCTTACTACCAGTTTTGTTTATGATTTTAGTGTTGTTAGCCCACAGCACTCAACAAAACATACCCAAAGTGAAGCGAAACTTGTCCAAATTAACTCAAAACTTGTCCAAATTGAATGGAAATTTGGTCAAACTAATGTGGAATTTGTTCAGAATTACTCGAAACTTGCACAAATTGACATGAAACTCATCCAGAACGATTCAAAGCTTGCTCAAAATAACTCAAAAAATGTCCAAATTGACTCTAGACTTGTCCAGAATGACTCAAAACATGCCCAAAGCAAAGTGAAATATGTCCAAATTTACTGAAATCTCAACGATTGACTCAAAACCTACCCAAAAGGACATTAAAGGTGTCCAGAATGACAACACTGGCACAAAGTGATTGGAACCTGATTTGAACACGTTTCTGATACATTTTGAACCGTTTTAAGTCACTATTAAAACATTTTAAGTCAACTTGGAGAATTTTCAAGTAATTCTGGGCAGGTTTTGAGTCATTTTGGAGAATTTAAAGTCACTTCAGACACATTTTAAGTCAATTTCAACACGCTTCAAATTGAGTTTGAGCAGTTTCAAGTAAATTTCCCCAAGTTTTAGGCAATCTTAAACATATTCCCTGTCAACTTGAACAAGAATTCCGTTTCAATTTTGTCAATTAGGACAGGTTTTGAGTCGTTTCGGACCACTTTTGAGTCAATTTAAACAAGTTCCAAGTAACCTGTGAAGTGCTTTATAGAGGTTGAGAGTCAATTTTTATATGTTTTGAGCAATTCTGGGTAAGTTTCAAGTCATTTTGAGAAATTTTGGACAACTTTTCAGACAGTTTGGTTCGATCAATGAAAGCTTCCTGTCAGTTTGAACAAGTCCTTTTGAATAGGTTGTAAGTCATTTTGGATACATTTTAAGTCATCTGGACAAACTTCATGTCAGTTTTGAGAAATTTCAGGTAAAAAGTTGGAAAGGTTTCAGGTCAGTTTGAACAAGTTTCCAGTAACCTTTGACATTTTGAGCCAATTCGGCCAAGTTTCAGGGCAACTTAGACATATTTCCTGACAACTTGAACAAGTTAAAAGTCACTTTGGGCAGGTTTTGAGTCATTTTGGACAAGTTTCCGATAAATATGGAGGAATTTTGGGTCAATTTGGATAAGTTTTGAGTAATTCTGGGCAAGTTCTGAATTAATTTTGCCGAACTTTCAAGTTAAGTGGTCAAATTTCAAGTAATTTCAGACAACTTTCAAGACGGTTTGGAAAAATTTTGGTCAAAGCTATTAAAATTTCCTGCATATTTGAAGAAATCCCTTTGAGCAAGTTGTGAGTCACTTTGGGTAAGTTTTAAGTCAATTTGGACAAACTTCAAGATGGTTTCAAGGCATTTTGAGTCAATTTGGCCAAGTTTCGGGGCAACTTAGACCCATTTCCTGTCAACTTGAACAAGTTTGGAATCAATTTGGACAAGTTTCAGGTGACTATAGACATGCTTTGGGTCATTTTGGAGAGGAGAAGTTCAGAGTCAATTTGAAGAAGTTTCAAATAATTTTTGTAAAGTTTTGGAGAAGTTTCAAGTCATTTTGGACAGATTTTGAGTCATTCTTTCAAGACAGTTTTGAAAAATTTCAAGTAAAATTTTCTGTCAATTTGAACAAGTCACTTTGGGCAGGTTATGAGTCATTTTGGGTAAGTTTTAAGTCAGTTTGGACATACTTCAAGTCAGTTTTGAGAATTTTTGAGTGAATTTGGACAGGTTTCAAGCCAGTTCGAGTAGATTCTCAGTCATTTTGGATACATTTTTAAGTCAATTTGGACAAGTTTCAAGTCAGTTTTCTGAAGTTTTGAGTAAATTTGAACAAGTTTTAGAGCAATTTAGACATATTTCCTGACAATCTGAACAAGTTTGAAGTCACTTTGGGCAGGTTTTGAGTCATTTTGGACAAGTTTCAGATAAATTTGGAGAAGCTTCTAGTAATTCTTAGAAAGCTTTTGAGACATTTCAAGTCATTTTGGGCAGATTTTGAATAATTCTGGACAAGTCTCCAGTCACTTTGAACAACTGGCCATGACTGTGAAATTACCTGAGACCGTCCTGATTTTCCCAGACTTCCAGCAACAGTTTCCACTCTTTGCAGCATCAGTTTTCCTCCTCAGACGTTCCTGTTGTTCTTCAGCATCCATCCTTTCCATTTATCTCAGCTCGTTTTGTGCGACTCCTCTTTTCCACGAAAGCCCTACGACAAAGGTGAAAAAGTTTGCATGAAACTTAGAGCTGGTTAATGCTACATTAGCAGGAAATAAACCAGAATTGTCAACGTAAATTTGTTAGCAAACATGTGCTTGCTTTCACACGTATTGGCAATAAATATAATAATTTTGTAGTTGTGCTTGTGTTCACCTTTGCTCTTTCTGCTCTGGTTTTGGTCTCCACCAGCTCCAGAGGCAAATATCTGGATCTTTAACTGCTAAATGCTTCACCAATTTGTCTTTATCTGTGTTGTTTTCTGCAGGTCGTGTACAGGGTTTTGTTTTTTACAGCTGTTTTTCTGTGAACATCTGCCTGCAGCAGCTGAACCTTCACCAACAACGGATTTTATTTGCTTTATTACAACGTGAAGTTGTAGTATTTTTTTCCTGGTTTCTGGGTGAAGTTCAAGAGAATTTCAGCAAAATCAACTTTAAACACCCACCATCCACCTGCCTCGTCCCTCCGGCTTCTGTACAGCAGAAAAACAGCAGCTGTGGACGTAAACATGGTTTCTGTACGGTTCACTGGGTTAGATGTTGGACTCTTTAGGCCTACTTAGTAGTCACCTTGGTGGGGGGAAAACTGTTTCCTGGTGATTCTACATCTTTTTGTGGTGATTTTGTGCATTTCTGTCGTGATTTTGAGTGTTTTTGTTGGGATTTTATGGCTTCTAGTGGTCATTTATTTATCTTGTGGTAATTTGTCATTTTTGGGGGTAATTTGGAGTGTTTTTCTGATTTTGCATCGTTTTGTGGTGATTTCACATGTTTCTATGGTTATGTTGTGTTTTTAAGTGGTAATTTTGTCATTTTTACTGGTGATCTGGTGTCAGTTTTCCCAGAACTCAGATGTGTTTCTCCTCCTAAATGTCATGGTTCTATCTGCTGGACTGATAAAGTTCTGAGGCTCAGAAATGATGGAAAAAGTCCATTAAAAAGTGATAAATCTGGACCTTCCTCTATGGACTTCAAGGACCTGGAACTCTGGAAATATTCCCAGTGTGAAGGTAGAACTCTGATGATTAATAGAGTTACTGGAGATGAAGAATCAGATGTTCTGAGGATCTTCAGTTTACATCCAATAATAGTTAATTCACCTGTTTCTAATGTGGATGTTGGTATTTACAGAAATTCCTTCAGCTTTCATGCAGATAGAATTCTCCTCAGTGAGACGTGAACTCAACTTCCAGTAAAATATCATTCTGTTTGTCGGCTTTTTCTGAGAGAACAGTAGGTCAGAACTGAGTGTTTTATTTTATTCTGTCTTTTCTCTTTTCTTAGATGTTGTATTTACTCGGCTTCTTGCAGTTTCTGTTGAACGCCAGATTTTGGAGTTTAAAGGGAGTTTTTCAAAGCCGAGGCTCAGAGTGTAGAGACATTGTGTGTCTGTTGTGTGTCTGTTGTTCGTTGGAGGCAGTAAGATGTTGCGGCTCAGCAGAAAAACAGCTGAGAGATGAATGTTGCCTCTGACCTGAAGTCTCTGCAGACCAGAGCAGCTAATACTGACTTTCTGTTCACGCAGCGTCTTTTTCTTCTTCAGACAAATGCGTGTTTCTACACACAGCGGCAGACAGTCCAACACAAACACGTCTTATTCTCGCTGTCGGATTGTGCTGATTTATGGTTGCAGCGTTTGGTCCGTGAGCTGTTGCCTTAAGAAGACTATTACGAGGTTATAGAACAACCTGTAGTTGTGTTTTACAGTTATGTGGTCGTATTAGACGGCTTCAGTCTTCAACCCTTAAATGTAAGTAACTGAGACCAGAGTGAAACAGGAAACTCAGAGATGCACTCAGGGAGGAGGTCGGGGTTGATGGTGGGGTGACTGAAGTTTTCAGGTTAAATTTCACACTTCCTAACTGACCTTTTTCCATCATTTCTGATCCTAAGAACTTCATCAGTCCAGCAGATAGAACCATGACATTTAGGAGGAGAAACACATCTGAGTTCTGGGAAAAACTGACGCCAGATCACCACTAAAAGGCAAAATTACCACGAAAAGATGCAAAATCACTACAGGGGAACAAAAAATCAGCCCAAAAAGTTGCTAAATTACAGTAGAAAAATCTATTGACTTCAAGGACCTGGAACTCTGGAAATATTCCCAGGATGAAGGTAGAACTCTGATCATTGATAAAGTTACTGGAGATGAAGAACCAGATGTTCTGAGGAGGTTTAGGGAACCTTTGTTTCAGATTTGGTTGATTTTATGTGATTTGTATGTTCTCTGTAGACTAATCAATCATCTGATCTGTGTTTGTTTAACTTCGGTACCTGCAACGTGAAACAACCAAACATTAAACCATCCTGCTGAACATAGACGGATTACTGACATGAAGCTGAACGGGTTCGCAGATAAAACCTTGGCTGAGAATCTGCATCACTCAGAGAAAGTCTGGCGTTTCTTCTTCCAGCTGATTTAAATCCCAAATCCAGCCGGAGCAGGTGAGCAGTGCAGAATAAGTTACCATGGTGATGTAGGAGGTTAGCTTCAGGCTAGCGTACCTGCTAACACATTAGTCTGCCTTCACGGTGCTACAACCTGACATTTCCACACATCTACACAAATATATTCACTGTTGTTCTGTTTCTGCACTCTGCTGCTTCTCTTTTCTTTCTGTTTCGTTGTGTGTCGTGTCGTTGTGTTGTTGTGTTGTGTAATGAAATGGTGACCTTTTGATAGCGGAGGTATAATTGGCCAAATCAGCAGAGCTTTCTCACGCTCCACAAAACACAATTCCCTGTTAGTGACACACAGACTTACTTTTATATATTACAATAAGTGGACTACACACACAGATACAATCCTATATGACCATCTGGGGACCGTTTTACTGTGGCCACTGAACAAGGAGTGAAACTGATTTCCTGTGTTTCTAAAGTCTTATTGTCTTTAATTCTTTACCCTTAAATTGTTTTTAATATTGTGTCATATTATCCTTTCATTGTCTTTTTAATGGTTTAATGTCCTTTATAAATATTTAATTGTTTTCTCATGTTTTGTTGTTTTATCATTTAAATGTCATTTCTAAAAGCTTTACTGTATTTCCTAAGGTTTTACTGTCTTTTTAAAATATTTTATTTTAATTGTATGATCTTTTTAAAAATGTTTTGTATTTATTATGATGTTTCATAGTTTTGTGTTTTTATTATGTGATTGTATTTTCTAATATCTCAGGGTTTTGTCATTGTTTTCTCTTTTTTGTTTTATTTTGTGTCGTTTGTCTCATTTTTTTCATTTTGTTTCTCACTTTTGTCATTTTATGTCTCCTTTGTCTAATATTTTGTTTTGTTTTTGTTGTTCTTTTTGTCTTTTTTTTTGTCTGACTTTTGTCATTTTGATCAGACAGTAAAATCCTATATGGTTCAGTTCCAGATAGCTGTGACTAAATGTTGTCTTCCTATGTAAAAAGATAATTCCTTAAATGTGAACATTTTTACACTAAAACAAAGCAAACATTAGGAGTTGTGGTTATTTATAGGTTATTATGCTGTGATTTTACTGGTCCGGATCACTGAGACCTTAAACCTAGATGACTTTGACGTCCCTGATTTAGACTCATCCAGAGTCACACCAAGACAAACACGACAGTAAAATGAAGCGGTAAAGCTGGACTTCAGAAGCAGCTACAACAAACAGAGAAAACGGAGAGAATAACTTTTAATGCGCTCAGACTGTTTCCTGCTAATGCACGGCTGCTGCTGCCTCGTCTTTAATATCTCAGCTTAGTCACGGCTCTGACAACAATCCAGCGTCCAGGTTCAAACCAGGGACACAACATCTTTAAAGCAGACGCTAAAAACGAACATCTAAAACCATCTTTAGCTGTGATTGTTGAAATAATTCACTGTCTTTGTACAGGTTTAGTTAAATTACAGATAATATGTAGTGATATCATGCTAGATTACATCCTTACAGTAAATAATGTCCACATAAAATATGTGTTTTCACAAATAGTAATTTGTTCTTTTATAATGTGTGACTGACAATTATTACTGTATTCAAATAGTTATTTTATGTCTTATGCCACAGTTTGGTTGTTTTACATCTTTTTGTGGCTGTTTTGCATCACTTTTTGGTCATTTTGAATCTTTTTGTGGCCATTTCTCCAGCATTTTGATGGTTTGTGTGTTTTTGAGGTCATTTTTTGTCACATTTGGGACATTTTTCACCATTTTGTGTTTGTTTTGTGTCATATTTTGGTTGTTTTATGTCTTTTTACATCACTGTTTGGTCGTTTTACATATTTTTGTGGTCATTTTTGTAACATTTCCGTGGTTTGCATCTTTTATGGTTGTTCTGCATGATATTTTGGTTGTTTTACATCATTGTGTGGTTGTTTTTGTAGAATTTTGGTGGATTATGTCTTAATGTGGACATTTTGTTGCATCTGGGACATTTTTCAACTTACGATTAATTTTAAACGAAAAAGGTAAATATAGATCAAATCTGTGCAGCATCAGTATTTCTACTCATGCAAGAATTTGTGCAATGTCATTAATATGTGCTATATTGTTATTTTCTACATCTACAAGAATCTGGGTATCATTTGAAGATCCACATATAGAAGAATCAGTACTTACGTGAATTTTTTGGGAATGTTTTTCTACTGATGATTCTCACGTTTGCACTCACTGTTGGAAAAATAAAGGCTTATCTTTAATCATGTAATGCTTCACATCTTCAGAGTTTTGTTTAATTACAGACAATAACTAATAAAACCACAGGAAAAGAGTATTAATTTATGTTAGCTGTTAAAAGCACAAAAACTGTAACTCAAAAATCTGCACTTTTGAAAATAATTCTTTTTTAACAACGTGAGTTTAAAATCACAGTTTATTTAAATCTTTGAAAAATGTTATTTTACTGATATTTTCCATTAATTTCCCAGTTGTTTTTAATATGTTTTTTTCTTGTACTTTTGCATCCAGATGTTCAGTTTATTTAGTCAACTGTATTTTACAGTGGGCATTAACTGGATCTATCTTTTGTTTGTTACATTTTCTGATCAATACAATTAATACCTGAACTGTAAAAGCTTTTCTCCTATAAACGACACTCATGAGTTTATATTGATGCACTATTATCTCACAAAAGAACTGTTTTTATTTATTGCTGTTTTAAAATGGTTCCACTTTATTAGGTACAGAATGAATCAGTGGAAGATGTTTGAACTGTTTCTTAGCAGATTTTGGTCCAGATGTTGAACTGATGCTTTAGACCAGGGATGTCCAACATGCGGCCCGTGGGTCCAATGTGGTCCTCAAACTGTAAACATTACAGAGAAGACATTAACTGCAGATTGGAAAAACAAAATAACTTGTGTTTTTTGTCTAATTTTTTGTCATTTTGTGTCTCATTTTTGGAATATTTTGTCTTGTTTTGTTGTCTGACTTTTGATGCTTGTTTCATGTTTTTGTTGTTTTGTTTCTCGTTTTTGTCATTTTGTGCTTCTTCTATGTCTCGGTGATTTTTGTCTTATTTGTGTCATATTGCATCTCATTTTTGTCATTTTGTGCCTCATTTTTGTCATATTTTGTCTTGTTTTTGTTGCTTTTTGTCTTTTGTTGTTTGACTTTTGTTCCTTGTCTCATGTTTTTGTTGTTTTGCATCTCATTTTATTTGTTTTGCATCTCAATTTATTTGTTTTGTGTCTCATTTTTGCAATATTTTGTCTTGTTTTTGTCGGGGGTTTTTGTCAGATTTTTGTTGCGTGTCTCATGTTTTTGTTGTTCTGGTTCTCATTTTTGTTGTTTTGCGTCTCATTTTTGTCATATTTTGTCTTGTTTCTGTAGTTTTTTGTCTGATTTTTGTCATTTTGTGCCTCATTTTTGTCATAGTTTGTCTTGTTTTTGTTGCTTTTTGTCTTTTGGTGTCTGATTTTTGTTCCTTGTCTCATGTTTTTGTCGTTTTGCATCTCATTTTTGTTGTTTTGTGTCTCATTTTTACAATATTTTGTCTTGTTTTTGTTGTTTTTTTGTCAGATTTTTGTTGCTTGTCTCATGTTTTTGTCGTTCTGTTTCTCATTTTTGTCATTTTGTGCCTCATTTTTGTCATATTTTGTCTTGTTTTTGTCGTTTTGTGTCTCAAACATCCTAAAAGATGCAGATGAACCCATGAGCTGAAGCTCCCTGCAGAAGTGGTGCTGCTGAGTTTCTGCTTTGTAAAGTCTCATTTCTGAACCTTTATGTTTTCCTCTCTGAACTTCAAAGGTATGAATGTTTTTAAAAAAGCAGCAGTGAAAGTGCTTACTCCCTCCTCCACCTGCTACCCAGCCAGATAAGTCCGATTAGACTCTCCTCTTTCATTTCCCAGCAAGCCCCGCTGTGAGTAATCACATTATACACCTGCACGGCGACCGGGTTGAAAAGGTTAAAGACGGGAAAGGAAAGGTTAAGCTGCATCGATCTGAGCAGAGAGTGGGAGGAAGGACGGAGGAATCTGAGTGAACCGAAGCTCCGAGCTGCAGATAAAAACTAGTTTGACTGCTGACTGAAAGGAGCATTTATGAATCACCTGAGGAGGAAAAGCAGCTAAAAGCAGAGCAACAAAGAGTCGAGCCGGAGAGCGACGTCAGAGAGATCAGGAGGCCGCCGGCGTCAACAAGCAGGCAGCAGCTCAGAGCTTCTGCTGGATTCTGGATCACTTCATTTACCCTCATCTTCAGGAGGTCGAGTTGAGAAAATTAATCAGGACGATTAAATGTTCAGGCCTTCAAAAATCAATCAGTGCCCAAATGACCTCCTCAGAATCACCAGTAGCTTTATTAATGATCAGAGTTCTACCTTCATACTGTGAATATTTCCAGAGTCCATAGAGGAGGGTCCAGATTTATCACTTTTTAATGGACTTTTTCCATCATTTCTGAGCCTCAGAACTTCATCAGTCCAGCAGAAAGAACCATGACATTTAGGAGGAAAAACACATCTAAGTTCTGAAACTAAAATAACTAAACAAACTGGAAAATCACCACAAAAAGAGACCAAATCACCATAAAAGGGCCAAAATTACCACAATGAAGTTCACAATCAGCACAAAAAGACACAAAATTTACACAAAAAGATGCAAAATTACCACAAAAAGGCCAAAAGTACCACAAACAGATGCAAGACTAGCACAAAAAATGCAATTTTTTTAAAAGTACATAAAATCTTCACAAAAAAGACAAATTCACCACAAATACGGTCCAAACTACCACATAATTAATACAAAAGGCGCAAAACTACCACAAAATGACCCCAAATTACCACAAAAATAGGTAAATATACCACAAAAAGACACAAAATCACCACAAAAAGATGCAAAACTACCCCAAAGAACCATCTGGTTCTTCATCTCCAATAAGTTTATTAATGATCAGAGTTCTACCTTCATACTGGGAATATTTCCAGAGTTTCAGGTCCTTGAAGTCCATAGAGGAGAACATCCCCTGGAGAAAGTTCTAGAGTAGACAGTTGTGGGTAGGTCTACTCTAGAACTTTCTCCAGTTGTAGGTAGGTCTACTCTAGAACTTTCTCCAGTTGTAGGTAGGTCTACTCTAGAACTTTCTCCAGTTGTCAGTAGGTCTACTCTAGAACTTTCTCCAGGGGACGTTCTCCTTTCCTGCTTCCAGTCTTTAAGTTCAGTCTCACTTAGAACATTCCAGGTCCTTGAAGTCCATAGAGGTGGGTCCAGATTTATCACTTTTTAATGGACTTTTTCCATCATTTCTGATCCTCAGAACTTCATCAGTCCAGCAGATAGAACCATGACATTTAGGAGGATTTACGCGTCCTCTGGTCTCTACAGTATTAAACAGTAAGAGGCTCCACCTGGTGGAACAACCAGGCACTACAGCTGATCAATAAGACTTGAAGTGGGACTTGATGTTCTAAATAACCGAATTGCATGGGGGCAAAAAAAAAAGTTGATTTCAAATTATCCTATATGTATCCGACATCCAAACATCAACCTGTCCCAGCATGCTTTGCGTTTATCCATCAAACCATCCAACCTGATGGGAATTTAGTTTTCAGGAACCTCATAGACTCAGTGATTCATTGATGATGTGACTTTTATTGGGACATCAGTTGAAAATAGAAATGAATTTTAGCTGCAGTTTGAAAAACAAACCAAACCTACCATCTAATAAAACCAACAAAGCAACCAGACAACAATCAGATCTTCAGGGTTTTCCTGCACCCTGGTCTCGGCTGAATAATATTCTTAAAACAGAACCTTTATCTCTCCATGTCGTGTTTTCGTGTCTCAGGTGTTAGGCTGTTTGCAGACAACAACATGAGTTTCCTCTGGGGGAAGCCAGTTTGGACTCGGTGTTACGAATCAATCAGAGCGTCATGGTGGGGAGTGCTCTGCTTTAAAGGAGGCCGTGAGGAGCTGATTCCATTGGTCACGACTGATAATGTAACCCATAGCAACACAGACCCAAGCCTGTGTGGCTGCCTGCAATACATTCACCATGTTCCAGACCAATTCCGCCTCACCGGTCTGTTTTTGGGGGATTTGACCTCCTTTCTTGTGGTGATAATAACGTTCAGTTTAAACAAGGAGAAAATAGTCACAGTGAGCAAAAAACTGCGTCCAAATCCCTGCAAATGATCTGCAAATGCATTCATGGAGCATGTCGGGGGGATGTTTCACAGGAGTACAGCCCAGCCAGGGTGATTAGAGCTGCTCTTTTGGAACCTAAAAGGAAAGTTTAACAGACAAAAGAGGCTTCCGACAGCTTTCCGAATGATGGAATTTGCTGATGAACGCCATCAGTGAGAGATAGAAGGTTTAGTTATGCCGTCGACCTTCCGGAAATTAAAGCATCAACCAGAGTTGTACTAGAAAGCAGATAATCACTTGTATGCTGGCTGAAGATTTTATCCCAAATGTCCAATAAATCAGCTTAGAATCCCAAAAAAAGATCCTCAGAGCTGCTTGAGACTCACTCACTGTTAAATAACAACTCATACGTCATACAGGGTCATTTCTAACAGCGGTGGAAGAAGTTTATCAATGATTTATTTAAAAGTCCCAATACAGCAACGTAAAAATACTCCATGAAAGGTTAGTTGTGGATGATAACTAACACACCAAACATATCTTAGAGGTGAGCCAGTCACAAAAAGTCTGGTTCCATCATCAATGATGAGATGTGTTTTTAAAGTTTGTTTTATCACCAGATTTAGACGTCATCAGCCCATTAAGACATATCAGTTTTGGTGCCTAAATTTAACCAAATTGTTCTTGTACCTAACCTTTACCAGGTAGTTTTGGGGTCTGAACCTAACCAAGTAGTTTTAGTGCCCAAACTTAATCAGATACTATTTGTGCATCAGTTTAACAGAGTAGTTTCAGTGCCTAAACTTAACCAAAATAGTTCTTGTACCTAAACATATTCAAGTAGTTTTGGTGTCTAAACTTAACCAAGTAGTTTTGATTTCTAAACTTAACTGAGTATTTTTGGTGTCTCACCTTAACCAAGAAGGTTTGCTGTCTAAAGTTAACTAAGCAGTTTTGGTGTCTAAACTTACCCAGGTAGTTTTGATGAATCAACTAAAGTGAGCAGATTTAGCATCTAAATTTAACCAAGTCGTTTTGGTGTCAATTTAACAAAGTACATACTTTTGGGGATAAAATTCAACCAAATAGTTCTTGTACCTAAACTTGACCAAGCAGGTTTGGTGTCTAAAGTTAACTAATAAATGTCTTAATATCAAAGAGTAGTTTTAATGCTGAAACGTAATCAAATAGTTTTGGTGCGTCAGTTTAACTGAGTATTTTTAATGTCTAAACTTAACCAAGTAGTTTTGGTTTCTAAACTTAACTAGTTTTTATGTGTCAAATTAAATGAGCAGTTTTAGTGTCTAAACTTAACCAAATAGTTCTTGAACTTAAACATAATCAAGTAAATTGGAGATGAAATTCAACCAAATAGTTCTTGTACTCAAACCTAACCAAGAAGTTTTAGTGTTGAAACTTAATCAAATACATTTGATGCCTAAATTTAACCAAGTGTATAGTTTTGGGGGTGAAATTCAAACCACTAGTTCTTGTACCTGAACTTATCTGAGTTCTTTTGGTATCAAAATCTAATGGAGAAGTTGTGGTGTCCCAACTTAGCAACTGTCTAAACTTAACCAACGTGTCTCACATCATATGTGGGAGACTTTTTGTTTGTTTGTTTTGTATGAAATTGCAGTTCTGTTGCCCTTAAATGAGATTATAAAGGAGTTTCACTAATTAGGAAGATAAAGACTTGCTCAGCTACTAGAAGGTCAGTTCAGTGGAGAAGAGAGAGAGATAAGAAGAGATGAGTGTATTATCCAATGATTTCCTCTGGAATGCAGCAGAGAGGACGGATAACGTAGCAGAAAATAGGAATACTCAAGTTGCTCATAAAGACTACTAGAGTAAATGTACTTTATACCACAGTTCACATATCAGCAGTTCACATTTCTTATGTTGAAGCCTCTTTAGGGTTTCATGTTGTGGATGTAGTTCTGGGCTCAGATCCAGTCCTGATCCTCGGTGTTCTGTTTGGGGTTTACTGACTGGAGGAGCTTCAGGTCAGAGTGTGATCAGTAAATCCAGCAGCTTCTTCTTCTTCTTCTGCTCCTGAACACATCTCTGTTATTCTTCTTCACCTCTGTGTTTATCTGCAGCCTGCAGATCCGTCCTCCCCCCTCAGGATTTTCCTCTTCGCTCGTTTCATCGCAGGAAAACGTCTCTTCCCTCTCCATGGAAACGCCGGCTGTTTCCATCAGGCTGAATTTCATTACTGTGTGTTGGTGCATCTTAATAAACCCCGTGTGTTCGTCGCTTTGTGTGTTTGCTCGACAACCAATTAGTGTGAGAGCAGCATTGCACTCCGACGTCTTTGTGTTGCGTTGCTGCTCTTATCGGTGTGTTTGTGTTGGAGACGACAAAGGTCAGCGTTCTTTTAAAGCCCAAACTCCTCCATCGGCTCAGAAACAGAACAAAGTCTGAAAAACAAAAAGCTTTTATTGGCTAAAGGAGAGGAGACGAGGAGGGAGAGGAAATGAAGAGAGGGAAGGAAGCAAGGAGACAAGAGTTGAGGAGATAAGAAGGAGGTTAGAAGAAACGAGAGGACACTAGACAAGATTAGATGAAAGGTGGACTGAAAGGTGAAGAGAACATGAAGAAAGGAGTTGGTGAGGAAACGAAGACGTCAAAGGATAAGAAACAAGAGGTTAAGGAAGGAAAGGAAACAGGGAGATAGAAGGTCATGTCATAGAAAACCAATCTGACAAAAGTTTGAAAAATTCCACTTTTTATTGGACATGCTGAATGAAGTTCTACCTTCATGCTGTAAATATTTCCCGAATTCCAGGTGCTTGAAGTCCATAGAGGAGAACGTCGCCTGGAGAAAGTTCTAGAGTAGACCTACTGACAACTGGAGAAAGTTCTAAAGTAGACCTACTGACAACTGGAGAAAGCTCTAGAGTAGACCTACTGACAACTGGAGAAAGCTCTAGAGTAGACCTACTGACAACTGGAGAAAGCTCTAGAGTAGACCTACTGACAACTGGAGAAAGTTCTAGAGTAGACCTACTGACAACTGGAGAAAGTTCTAAAGTAGACCTACTGACAACTGGAGAAAGCTCTAGAGTAGACCTACTGACAACTGGAGAAAGCTCTAGAGTAGACCTACTGACAACTGGAGAAAGTTCTAGAGTAGACCTACTGACAACTGTCCAGTTGTCGGTAGGTCTACTCTAGAACTTTCTCCAGGGGACGTTCTCCTCTATGGACTTCAAGGACCTGGAACTCTGAAATATTCCCAGTATGAAGGTAGAACTCTGGTCATTGATAAAGTTACTGGAGATGAAGAACCAGATGGTTCTTTGGGGAAATTTAGACTGTTTTGGTGGAGACTTGGCATGTCTGTGGTAGTCATACATCTTTTTGTGGTGATTTGGGGTCTTCTTGTGGTAGTTTTGGCAATTTTTGTGGCAATATTGCACCTTTTTGTGCTGATTTTGTGTTTTTGTGGTAGTTTGGACCCTGTTTGTGGTGATTGTGTGTCTTTTGTGGTCATTTTCTGTCTTTTTGTGCTGTTTTTGTACTTCTTTGTGGTAATTTTTGACCTTTTTTTTCGCAATTTGATCTCTTTTTGTGGTGATTTTCAAGCTTTTTTAGTTATTTTAGTTGCAGTTTTTCCCAGAACTTAGATGTGTTTTTGCTTCTAAAATGTCATGTGTCTTTTTACAGTATGAAAGTAGAACTCTGATCATTAATAAAGTTACTGGAGATGAAGAACCAGATGTTCTGAGGAGGTCAGGTACGTGGTATTGATTGATTGTTAACGGGATGCTGCTGCTGTTGACCTGAATTCTAGCTGCATTCATAAAAAAAAAAAAAAAATCAATAGCTGTGCCGCTAACAGACCTGAAGCCAAGGTGGAAATCAGCAGAAATCCACATAATTTCCAATATATTCACTTTAACAGAGGAACAGGTGCTTTTAGACTCACATCCAACACCAAAACTTTGCATTTTTCACAGTTTTTGCCTTTAAAGCTGCACAAAAAGTCACATATTTTGCATTTATTTATTCTAAAGTTGCAATATATTGACAAAAAACAAAGAAAAGACATCAAACTGTTATCAAAAGTCACAAAACTCACCAAATAACGTTAATTAAAGGACAATTTCTGCTCTAATTCGGTGTAAAAGTCACATCAACATTAGTCATCCAAATTAGTCAGTTTTTTTCTTGTAAAGATCAACATTTTCTCCTGCTTCGGGCGTTTTAACAAAGAAATCCATTTGCTTTCTTCATTGTTACACCCTAAAATCTTCACCTGTTTTCATTTTTCACATGTTAATCTCACATCATGGGAACTATAGAAGCTCGTTTGAGGCTCTGCACCAAAATTACTTGGTTAGAGTTTGGAAAGAGTCAAGATTTGGGTTAAAATACGACTTTTTCACTGTGAGTTTGAAGCTTTTCTGCTGTTTTTTGGGGTAACAGGTCGACAACCGGTCAAAAAATGGCAAATTTAGAAACATATTTAATATAAAGAGGCAGAAACTTCCCTTTTAAGTGTCAGCGAGGACGTAGTTTAGTCGTAAAGGGGTCGGTAGATGCAGCAAGAAAGACATTTAACTCAACGAAAAGAACTTCCAACACCCCAAAGTTTGTATTTTGCATCATTTTGCCTTTAAAGCTTCACTTATTTTGCATTTATTTACTCTAAAGTTGCACTATATTGACAAAACAATGAAAAGGTGTCAAACCTCTTATTAAAAGTCACCAAATTCACCAAATAAAATTAATTAAAGGATCATTTCTGCTCTAATTTGATGTAAAAGTGTTTCTTCAAACTTAAATTATAGCAGCTTTCATAAAAGAAATCAATCTTAACAACAGGATGCTCTTCTGTGGAATCATCCAGCACCTTTTTCCTGCTAAAGCCACAAACGTCCTTCTCTCCACGTTCTATAAATGCTTCCAGTGCAGATGGAGGTTGGCCTACGATTCAGAGCTGAAGGGTCTCCAGGAAACCGGAGCCAGAAGCTCCATGAGTTTGCTCAGTCAACGGGAATATAATCACAGCTTAGCCGTCGTCCTGCTCAGCCTCTCTTTGTCCACCTCAGCCAGGCTTCACACATTCCTGCACATGCGTGTTCGCCAGCTACACGCATGACCAACACACTAACACGGCTCGTTGTGTCTTGCTGCGTCTGGACCGGACGGCAGGTGAAGTTCTGGCTTCCCACCAGTTCTAACCGGTTTGTTTGTGTGGTTTGATTGGGTGGACCACATGTTCCCTCAGATTAGGGGGAAACACCACCAGGAGGGCTTTTCTTCAGCGCTGCATTGGAGGAACCAGGCCAAAGCTGATTAACTCCCCAAAAAATGCCCCAACAGGAAGCCAGAATGCTCCTCAGAGGGCTTCTCTGGTGGTTCAACATCACCAAGACAGAGTCTAGGAAATCTGGCCAAAACTGAAATTTACTGCCGCAGCAGAGAAAAACTCACTGAGAGCAGTTTCTGCTTTTCTTTATGTCATTTGACAGAACTGTGATAACTATCCAACCATAAAACCATCCAATTATAAAACCGTCCATCAGCACACTGTTCTAGCAAGCTGTGTTCATCCATCACACCCAATAACCGTCCACAGCCAGTCACATGACCATCATCACAGCCAGTCACATGACCATCATCACAGCCAGTCACATGACCATCATCACAGCCAGTCACATGACCATCATCACAGCCAGTCACATGACCATCATCACAGCCAGTCACATGACCATCATCACAGCCAATAACCATCCACAGCCAGTCACATGACCATCATCACAGCCAATAACCATCCACAGCCAGTCACATGACCATCATCCACAGCCAGTCACATGACCATCATCCACATCCAGTCACATGACCACGAAACTAATATACCGTTCAACCAGGGAGGTTAATGATTAATCGATTAAATCCTGTTAATAATTTAACCCTCATATTGTCCTGTGGGTCAAATTGACCCGTTTTAAAGTTTGAAAATGTGGAAAAAAATCTATTTTCACAGTGAAACTTCTGATGTCCACATTTTCAACATTTTTGAGAAATTTTTGAACATTTTTTAGTGGGGAAAAAAATGTTAAAAATATTTAAGAACATTCACATAAAAATCAACCAAAATCCAGCGAACTTCACTGGATTTTGGTTGACTTTTATGTCAGTGTTCTTAAGAAAATATTAGAAGTTTTACTGATATATATGGAATCACTTTAGATATTTTTAGGATTTTTTTGGAAGATTTTTACTCAGTTTTGAAAATATTTACAAGAAATTTCTTGCCAAATTTAGGGGATTTTTTTAAATAAAATTTTTAAGGAATTATGGGAATTTTCTTCCTGAAGGTTTTGCAAATTTTCAGACATTTGGGGAATTTTTTTGCTGAATTTTTGGATTTTTTTTAGACAAGGAAACAATATTTTTTGGTGCCCGTAAATGAGGACAACAGGAGGGTTAATAGAGGACCACCCTCCCAGTTCCTCAGATGTTCCAGCTGACGTTCCTCCAGTTAACTGCTGGAGACAAACACCAGTCCAGCTGTCAGGATCAGCTGACAGGAAGTAGCCGCCGGCTAGCAGCGTCATCCTGGATGAATGGAGTGAAACTGATCCAGCCATCAGGCTGATTATCAGCACATTCTGGACATTTATTCATCTGGCTGTGGAGCTTCAGCGGAGAACAAATGGAACAGAACCAGCAGTGACCCCAGCACTCCGTTGGATTCAACCAGAGCTGTGAAATAAGAGCTTCTCCTCCACCAGGACTTCCTCCCACCGATCCAGCAGCGTGACAGCAGAGTGGCCTGCAACCTCCATCTCTACTTACATGCTGTAATTTGTCAGCAACATTAGCGCCGCCAACAATAGGGACTCAGACGCAACGAGACGAGCCGCCGGCGGAGGAAACTGATTTACAGAGAACGAACCAACAAGAATCATCCATCTGTTAGCAGACGTCTTCAGCTGCTTCATCCTAATGTAAAACACTAACAGTCCTCAGTTTCAAAAGGAGTCCAGCAGCAATAACGATGTTTTTATACACCTGTTCTCATTTTATACACCTGTTCTCATTTTGTACACTTGTTCTCAATTTATACACCTGTTCTCATTTTATACACCTGTTCTCATCTAAACTCATGAAATCCACTCATTTTTCTTCACTGTGGGCTCAATTTTTCTCACTATGAACTCATTTTTCCTCAATGCAGGCATTTTTTCCTCACTTTGAACTATTTTTTTGTCACAGTGGGGTCATTTTTCCTCATTATTGGCTAATTTTTACTCATTATCAGCTCATTTTTATTCATTATCAGCTCATTTTTCCTCATTATTGACTTAGATTTCCTCAATGCAAGCATTTTTTCCTCACTTTGAGCTATTTTTGTCACAGTCGGATAATTTTTCCTCATTATTGGCTCATTTTTACTCATAATCAGTTCATTTTTCCTCAATATTGGCTCATTTTTGCTCATTATCGGCTCATTTTTCCTCATTATCGGTTAATTTTTCCTTATTATCAGTTCATTTTTTCCTCTATCGGTTCATTTTTCCTCATTATCGGTTCATTTTTCCTCATTATTGGCTCATTTTTCCTCATTATCGGTTCATTTTTCCTCATTCTTATTTTTGTCGTTTTGCGTCTCATGAAAACTTTGGTCTGTTAGTCATCCTTTTGAGTCTTGTTTTTGTCATTTTGTATCTCATTGATGTGATTTTGTGTCTCGTTTACATGGTTTCATGTCTCTTTTGGACATTTTTGTCACCAATTTGAGTCTGTTTTTTGTCGTTTTGCTTCTCTTTGAGATAGTTTTGTCTCTTTGTGGTCATGTGGAGTCTTGTTTTTGTAATTTTGTGTACCGCTGTGACAGTTTTCTGTCTATTTTTGTCATTTTCTGTTAATTTTTTGTAATTTTGTGTCTCGTTCATGTTGCTTCGTGTCTTGTTTATGTTGCTTTGTGACTCTTGTATGTGGTTCTGTCTCTCTTTTGGACACTTCTTGTCATCATTTTGAGTCTCATTTTAGTCATTTTGTGTCCATTTGTATCTATTTTGTGTCTATTTTTTTCCATTTTGTGCCTATTTTCTGTCATTTTGAGTCTTGCTTTAGTCATTTTGTGTACCTTTGTGACAGTTTTGTGTCTACTTTCTGTCATTTTCATCTATGTTGTTTTGTGTGTTATTTATGTGGTTCCGTGTCTCTTTTGGACATATTTGTCTGTTGAGTCTTGTTTTTGTTGTGTTGCGTCTCTTTAGGACACTTGTTTTATCTTATCAGTAGAAAACAATCAGGTCACAAGGTTTAATCTGCTGCTAAAACCAGCTGTTTATGTCGGTTTAAGGTTCATTGAGGCTGATAATCTGCAGGTGGAGGTGGAGCTACTCTGGGGAACATTTTGATAATCTACCTGCTGATGAACCGATAATCAATCGGTTGAAGAGCAGCTTTGGTTTTCTGTTTTTAAATCAGTAAATATCATCTCCGGAGCTTGGTGTTGCTTCTCTCTGGTTGTTCAACAGGAAACATCCAATCAGGTCGACTGTTATTGAGTGAAGCACATGAAAGCAGAGCTGGGAGTCGTGTTCTCGGTTCTCCTCACGTCTCGCACTCATCCATTACTCTTGTGTTTAATTCTAATCTGGAGAGTCTTTTTATCCGTCCTGCTCTCTCCTTATCTGTCTGCAGAGAGTCGCCGCTATCAGCTCGGATTCCTGCAGCTCTGCTCGGCCGAGTGCAAAAAAAAGGCTCATTTAAAACAGGAGGTTTCATAGCTTAGAGTAGAACATGAAGATGTTCCCCAGTTTCTGACCCGGACACTCAGAAGAGACAAGGACAGACTGCTAATCTGCTCAGAAGACAGGAAATAAAACTAAACGGTGAATGAGAATGTAATCCAGAAACACAGCACAGTTTACAGAAAGGTTATTCTACGGTTCATTGCTCTACACACAGTAAGAGATTGCATTGCTTGGTTTTAGAAGTCCTTTAGTTGTTTCTGAAGTTCACACCTGAGTGGTTTCTAGTGGTCATCAGTTGGGTTCTTTATGAGATACATAAGACTAAGATCTAATTTCTAATCTGTGGAAAATATTTTTTCAAAATCGACCAAACAAGACCACAAAAAGATGCAAAACTACGAAAATATGATACAAAACAACCCCAGAAAGACTTAAAATGACCACAATGTGATGCAGGAAAACCTCAAAAAGATGGAAAATGACCAAAATGTTTCAGAAAACCTCAAAATTATGTAAAATGACCAAAGTGTGATGTATAAAGATGGAAAACAACCAAAATGTTAGACAAAACAACCACATAAGGACCTAAAATGACCAAACTGTGACACAAAATAATCACAGACATAAAACAACCTCAAAATGGCAAACAGCACAACAGCAAAATGCCATAAAATGATGTAAAACAACTCCAAAAAGATGCAAAATGACAATAATGTGACACAAAACAACCTCAACACAATGTATAGGGAATTAAATAAGATGTAAAACAAGCCTACAATGATGTAAAACTGCCAAACTGTGGCATAAAAAGATGTAAAACAACTGAAATGTGACAACAAACAGCCCAAAAAATGATGCAAACCACAAAAATACAGTGTTCAAGATGTGACACAAAACAATCCCAGAAACATGTGAAATGACCACAATGTGACGCAAAAAACCAACCAAAATGTTGCATAAAGCAACCACAATGTTAGACAAAACGGCCACATAGACATAAAATGACCAAACTGTGACACAAAATGACCACAAAAAGATGTTAAAATGACCTCAGTGCAACACAAAACAATCCCAAAATGACAAACACAACAGCAAAATGACGTAACGTGATGTAAAGCAACCCCAAAAAGACGTAAAACGACAATAATGTGACACAAAACGACCCCAACATAGCGTATAATGACCTAAATAAGATGGAAAGCATCTGTTTAGGTCATTTAGGTTCAGGCATCATTGATGATGTTTTTCTGGTCATTGAAGAGGTTCTGTTGGTTCCTTGGGTAACCCTAGTGGTCCTGAAGAGGGTTAGCACACCTTACAGGGGTAGAAGTGGCACTGAAGAGGTTCTAAGTCCGTCAGGTTTCTTAAAGAGGTTGTGTATTCCACACTGATGAGACTCAGTGGTCCTATAGAAGGTTCTAGAGGTCTTTTGGGTTCTAGGATGAGTTTATCTGATAGAAGATCAGCCTCAATACAGATCAGAAGGTCTGAAGCTGATGGAGAACAAACCGTGGTTACTTTAAAATCCATCAACGGAGCCACATCTCACTGATTAAAACGGATCTGACTGCAGAGTGTTTCCTAAAATCCAGATGAGTTTTGTAGGAACATCACTCCGGTTCCGAGGCGTGTTCTGAAGACATGCAGATAAATAATTCCGTGTAACTTGTGGGGTTTGTTTGTTGAGCCGAGCGTCAGACCTGAGGGCAATTAAAATGAATTCTGGCTTCAACCAGAGCCTCCGTTTAAGCTCCTTTCTCTCCCCGGTCTGTCTGGACTGTTGCGCTACATTTATGTTCTTCAAAACATTCAGCTAATCTGCTCGCTGGCCTTAAAGAGACTCAAACATAATTAGACAGATACATGAATTTAATCCTCGACTTGAACGCATGTGGAATCAATGAATTACGTTTCTGCCGGCCCGCTGTGTTTATTCATGTGAGGAATATTTATACTTGAATTCTGATCTGAACGCATGTAAACATGTTATATAAGACATGAGAGGCAGGATGGAGCAACGCAACACCTTTACTTCCTGTGCAGGTGTGCAGAGCTTTGATAAAAGACGAAGCAGTTTCTCCACCCTGAGCAGCAGCCGGCCCAGTGAATAGACTCAGTAAAGCAGAGAATGAGGAGGGATTACATCCTCGCTAATAGTTCACAGATTATTCTCACTTATAAATTGAATATAGGGCAGACAAACAGAGCCTCTAGTATTCTAAATACATATTTATAAAGCTGACTGAGTGGTGGGATTTGCTCCAGTCTAACTGCTTGAGCTTCCACACAATGAGCTCCGGCAGAGGTGACCTTATTGTGGCGGTTAAGACTCCACAAATGAATTTCGTTTTGTGTCACATTCGGGATTCGTCGCCTTTATATGCAGCAGAAACGTGTGCGGTGGTGGGGGGGAGGAAAAAAAGCACAGTTTATTGTCATTTGTGTTCATGATCTGAATTTACTGAGTGAGGAAATGAGCCGAGATCCACTTAGGAGACAGAATCAGTGCTAACTTATGCGTTTGCACACGCAGATTTGCATATTACGAAGCCACACAAACAGGCAGAATATAAATCAATCTCTTAGTTTGTCCAGTGAAGAAGAACACAAAAAGACTGTAGTTGTGGAGTGCAGATATCCAACTGCAGACGAAAGAGGAAGACGTCTCTACTCAAGTAAAACTGCCAACAAAACAAAATAAATGGACTTAATTAAGAGATTTCAATATTCTGCTGATGTAAAACTACACAGCTTTTATCAGCTTAGACTAGAACACATTCATTCTGATGAAGGTTGCACAAAAACGGTGTATAAAGTCTAAAACCAGTCAGTACTAGTTTTATTAATTTCACCTGTTGCAGAGATTCATGGGAACAAGATTCAAAAAAGTTGCACAAAAAGAAAGTATTAAGTCTATAACCAGTTCATAATCAAGCAAAAGCCACTCTAAAATCAGCCCAAACCTAGTTTAAAACCAGGTAAAAAAACAACCCAAACCCACTTCATAACGGGTTTAAAACCAAGACCAAAACCAGTCCAAAACCACATTCAAAACCAGTCAAAACAAGTCCAAAACCAGGTCCAAAACCAAGCCAAAAACCACTCCAAAACCACGTTCAAAACCAAGTCTAAAACCAGCTCGTAGCCAGTTCAAAATCAGGGCAAAACCAGTTCAATAACCATCACAAATCAGTCTATAGCCTGCTCCAAGGCCACTTCCAAAACCATTTATTAACCAGTTTAGAAGAACAAAAAGTCCAAAATCAGTTCAAAACCAGTCTAAACCAGTCCAAAGCCAAGTCTAAAACAAGCCTTAAAGCAGCCCCAAACAAAGTATAAAACTAGTTAAAACAAGTCAAAAACCAGTTAAAACATACGTCAAAAACCAGTTCAATAACCATCACAAATCAGTCTATAACCTGCTACAAGGTCAGGTCCAAAACCAGTTTACAACCAGTTCAAAACTAAGACCAAAATCAGTTTAAAACCAGTTTAAACCAGTCCAAGACCAAAGCAAAAACCAGTCCAAAGCCAACTATAAAATCAGTATAAAAAATCAAGACAAAAACAAGTTCAAAACCAAATCCAAAACCAGTGAAAAACCAGCTCATAGCCAGTTCAAATAAGTCAAAAACCAGTTCAGTAACCATCACAAATCAGTCTGTAACCTGTTCCAAGACCAGGTCCAAAACCAGTTTATGACCAGTTCAAAACCAAGACCAAAACCAGTCCAAAAGCAGTCCCAAACCAAGTCTAAAACCAGTTAACAAAAAACAAAACAAAACCCAAAACTACTCAAAAACCAGTGTAAAACCACATGTTGCTATCAACAGGTTTCTCATCGACCATCTGATTGAGGTCTTTATCTTCCAATAAAAACAGAAATCATCCGACTTCAATGATCTCTGAATGTCCTCAGAAGCGTCTACAGGTTAATCGACATTCAGCTGTTCAGGTGATTCGTTCAGACAGGTAGGATCCTGGAGGTAGAAACCAGATATCGTCAGTTAGCTTTATGTAGCTACTTCCTCCATGCAGCGCCCCCCGCTGGGCGAAACAAGCTGCTCATGAACCCAAACATAAGTCTGAATCGCACTCTAAATATGTGATATTTTCTATATATAAATAAATAAGATGCCTTCTGAAAGCCCCTCTTCTATTTTTATTCCAACCATTATCCACTCCATTAAAGGCCATTTAAAGGCATTTAAAAACTCTTTATGCATCACACCAGTTCTCACCCTCAACATGTGACAATAAAACGTATCATTAGGCACATGAGATGTCAGTATTGCGTATTAAATAGAATATTTATATATTTAATGCTTATTTGTGTCTAGGTTAGAGTATGTATCATGAATGTCCAGCTGCCAATAGGCCTGTATAGACATCATGTAGAAACTTCAGACAAAAAAATGTGGAACAGTGTCCTATATTTCTATGGAAATAAATAAATTATCAAACTGAAACTTGGATGCTTAAGGGTCCAAGTGTTTTCTTTAATGTAGGCCATTAACTGTGGTTCTGTGGTGAATTTATTGAGCATTTAACTGAGGAAAGTGAAGTGGAAACAGCTGCTGTTAAAGTATCTGCAGAAAGAAACCTGAAAGATCAGCTCTGATAGTTCAGTGTAGACGTTCAAAATGAGTTAGAAGCAAAAACACTGATATTTAACCAAAAAACATCAAAATGAGCTGTGAAAACATGAGACACGTTAGTAAAACCAGTCTAAAAACAGTCAAAAACCATGTCCAAACCCAGTCTAAAACTAGTCCAAAACAAGTTAAAAAGAAGCCAGAATTAAAGTGTCTAAAACGAGTTCCAAACCTGTCTAATAACAGTCTAAAACCAAGTTGAAAACCAGTCCAAGACCAGCCCACCAAAAGTTCAAAAATCCCAAACCCTGATCTAAAACTAGTCAAAGCCAAGTGCAGAATCACTCCAAAACTGGATCTAAGTCCACAAATAGTTCAAACCGGTCCAAATGTAGTCCAAAATCACTTTAAAATCAGCCCAAAACCAGGCCTAAAACTAGTCCTAAACAGTCTAAAGTCAGGTCCAAGACCAGATTTAGAACCGGATAGTTCAAACCAGCCCAATATCAAATCTATAATGAGCTCAAAACCAGATGCTGAACCAGATGTACAACTAGCTCAAAAACTGTGTTAAAACAGTCCAAAATTAAATCTATGAACAGTCTGAAACCAGGTCCCAAACTAAATGCAAAACCAGTCCAACACAAAGACACAAAACCAAATAAAAAACAAGTGTAAAACTATTGCAAAAGCCAGCACACAAGAAGTTCAAAATCAAGCCCAAAACCAGTTCAAAAACAGTCTAAATCCAATTTAAAACCAACCCAAAACCAGTCTAAAACTCGGTCAAAAGGAGTCCATAGACAGTCTGAGAACAGTCCAAAACTAAATCTAAAATCAGTCCAAAACAAAATCAGAATCAGTCAGGTCTAATATTAGCCCCAAACCAGTCTAGAACCACAAATCCAGAGACCCATGCTCACGTGGACCCACTGAGAAAAGCTCCAGTCGAGGAGAACCGCTGGGAAACACCAGAACAGATCCAACACCAGAGCACAAGAAGTTTAAAATCAAGATCAAAAATATGTCTAAAATCATTTTAAAACCAGTCCAGAATCCCAAGTGGTCTGAATCCAGGTCTAAATCGGCCCCAAACCAGTCTACAGCCATAAATCCAGAGATCTAGGTCCACGCTGACGCTCTGATTAAAGTGTTTTCCTGAGAAAAGCTCCAGTCGAGCAGAAAACACCAACAGAACAGACTGGAAGCAGCCGTGGATCCCCTGGTGGTGGATCTGAGGCGGTGCAGAGGTTTTCCAGCTGCTAGAAACCTGCGTGTCTGATTTCAGTCCATCTCCTGAGGCGAGTACATTACAGTGTGTAGCAGTCATGCTCCAGTTTGCTGCAGATGTGTATTTAACACGCTTCTTTACAGCAGCAGTGGAGTTCCTGCTTTAGAAACCCACAAACACCATCATCTGATTAAAAACAGGACAACAGTCAGCCGTCACTGATGAATTCATTCTGCTGCACCCGCTATTTCATTCTCCTACCGATGGTTTACACTGATTCTGATTTCCATATACACACAACTGTTGCTAATACAACCGTTAGCCGTTAACAATTCATAGCATTCAGCAGAGCGACACAATACTGTGACCTTCACTGCTGCCGTCGAATGAAAAGCTGTCGAAGCACAAAACACTGTGATGTAAGCAGAGAAGTTTCATAGAGGAAGTACTCGGATACTTTATTCTGCTGGCTGCAGTGTTTAGTAAACGTCCTGGATGTGAACATGATCACAGTGGAAGCAGATGAACGTGTTCAGGGAGCACAAAAATACACCAAAACTAAATCTAAAACCAAGTCCAAAACCAGTCTAGAACAGGCCTAAAACCAGTCGAGAACAGGCCTAAAACCAGTCCAAAACCAGTCTAAAACCAGTCTACAATCACATCCAAAACCAGTCCAAAACCAGTCTAAAACCAGTCTACAACCACATCCAAAACCAGTCCAAAACCAGTTGAGAACAGGCCTAAAATCAGTCAAGAACAGGCCTAAAACCAGCCCAAAACCAGGCTAAAACAGGCCTAAAACCAGTCTAAAACCAGTCTACAACCAGGTCCAAAACCAGTCTACAACCACATCCAAAACCAGTCCAAAACCAGTTGAGAACAGGCCTAAAATCAGTCAAGAACAGGCCTAAAACCAGCCCAAAACCAGGCTAAAACAGGCCTAAAACCAGTCTACAACCAAGTCCAAAACCAGTCTACAACCAGGTCCAAAACCAATCTACAACCAATTCCAAAACAAGTCTACAATCAAGTCCAAAACCAGTCTAAAACCAATATAAAACCAGTCTAAAACCAGTCTAAAACCAACTCCACCTTGTCAGAGTTAAAGTGAAGATTCTAGTAGGTAACCACTGATGGATCCACGTTGAAGCTTCATGTTGATGCTGAAGCAACTAAAGAGGATTAATCTCACAATTATTATCTGTTAATTATTCAGGTGATTCTTTAAAAACCTGAATATATTCAGCTAATCATCAGGATCGACACGTCTGAAGGGAAAACCGTTAAAACTCTTGACTTATTTAAGCTGGAATATTTGATGAAAGTTTCTGTAAAAGTTTGACTGATCTTCTGGTGTTCTTTTTCTCTCTCATAACGGCGTCTTTCTTTTCAGCCCAACATTTGATTTTCCGGTTATTATCTGGTGAAAAGCAGCTCATTACATCTGACACTTCACACTGCGTCTGAATCACTTCCTATTCTATCTGTACCTCTAATTTCTACCTCCTGACAGTTTCCAAACTGCAAAATCCAAACCCCGAATCAAACTCCTGAAGCCTGCAAATTAGGAAAAATACCTCAAATATCATCACCGTTCTACTGCAATCACAATCAGAGCTGTTTAGTGTTTTTAGTCACTTCTGTCTCGTATTTCTTGTTTTTGGTCATTTCCTGTCATGTTTATGTTGTTTTCTGTCTCAATTTTGTGGTTTTGTCTCATTTATATAGCTTTTTGTCTCATCTTTGTGGTTTTCTGTCTTGTTTTTGTCATTTTGTGTCTTATTTTAGTCATTTTTTGTCTCGTATTTCTTGTTTTTGGTCATTCTTTGTAACGTTTATGTTGTGTTCTGTCTCATTTATATAGTTTTGTGTCTCGTTTTTGTCATTTTGTGTCTTGTTTTTACTTCTAAATGTTCTATTGTCTTTCTGTCTTTTTTTTAAATCCCCCTCCATCTCTGTAGTTGTTATTATTGGGACTCCATTACCTCCTGGACAGACTGAAGGACGAAGCCTCATGAGGAACCAGTCTGAAGCTCCTCACCCGCAGGACTTAGACCCACGTAAAGTTCAAAACCAGTCTGATAACAAGTTCAGAAACAGGTCCAGAGCCAAAACCAGTTCAAAGTCAACCCAGTAAAAAAAAAACAAGATTCAAACCAAGTCCAAAGTCTGTCAAAAACTTGATCCAGAACCAAGTTTACAACCAGATCCTAAAGCAAGTCTAAAACCAGATCTAAAACCAGATCCAGAACCAAGTCTAAAACCAGATCCAGAACCAAGTCCAAAACCAGATCTAAAACCAGATCCAGAACCAAGTCTAAAACCAGATCTAAAACCAGATCCAAGACCACAATATTTTTGGAGGATTTTAAAGTGAAACGTAGAATAAAGTGAAGCATTATCACAAATATAAACTTAGATTTATTCACCAGCAGCTGAAACCTCTCCGTTTTATTCTTTCCCTGCTGATCTGACGTGTCGTGTTGAACAGCGACGGTTAATATTTCTGCTGCCACGTTTTCACCAAGGTAATGTCTGGAGAAAAACGGAATAAACAAACGTTTGTGAGCTAATTAGAGGAATGTTGGTTGGCGTGTCGTCGTGTTCAGATCGGTCCAATTAGAAAAGAACACGCAGAAGTAGAAAAACATGTCTGACAGAAACTTCCAGGACAACCGGAGTAGTTTACTGTGTGTGTGTGTGTGTGTGAATACATAATATCCCAGAACAGTCATTAGTGGAATCTTGGCCTCGTTACTGGAACTGCCTCGTTACAAAGTACCGTCAAACATGTTGTTTTATTCATGTTTCATCTCACAATAGTTAATCACATCAACTAGCTGTGCTGCACAAACATCCTTGACCCACTTCCACACACACACATGTATCTATATTTATATATTTATATATATACATGCAGAGGAACACACACACTGAGTCGCGGTTGGGGTTGTTTTGCTTTTGTTTCCTGCCAATTATAACAATTCAATTAGGACTGCCGGTAGTAAGGATCCTGAGAAAGCATGACGCTGCGCCTGCAGAGAGAAACATTAGCAGATTAGCATGCACAAGTGCAATCAGAGGCAAACAAGTTTACAGTACACGGAGTTATGTGGAGGCAGAGGTAGCAATTACCTCCCTGCCGAGGTTGTTTAGTTTGCTGTTGGCTGGATGTATTAGTTCAGGAAGGAGCAGTGAAGTTGTTCATCTGAGAGGAAATGAAGTGTGGTTGTTACCTGGTCCAAACCTGGGGCTGGTTTCAGGTGGTTTAGAAACAGCAGCACAGCAGCAACATGTGCTTATTTAAAGGGTGTTCACACGTAGTCTAGTCGTCTGTCAGGGAACGTAGCAGTCGAGTCGCTATTGGAGTCCGATGATAAAAACGTTTTCAGGCTTATAGACCATGTCAATGAAAATCTAGTGGATGATCAACTAAATCTAGAACCAGCTACCAAAACAAATTCAAAAATCAGTCAAAAATGACTTTCAAAAACTGGTTCAAAACTAGTCCAAAGACATATTTAAAACCATTAACAGAAATGGTGTTTAAAGTCTAAAACCAGGTCCAAACTGAGTCCAAACCCAGAGGTCTCACCTTCATGAAGTCCATCTGGGACATATGAAGAGACACTAAGACAGACGGAATAAAGATCTTCACCATGCTCCAGAATGAACTGAAAACCAGCATGAAAGCAGGTCGAAACCGGTTTAGAGGAAAGACCAAAACCAGTTTAAAACCAGGTCAAAATACACTTCAAAAACAGGCACAAAACCAGTTCAAAAACCAATTTACAAGCAGTTCCAAAATCTGTCTAAACCCAAGTACAAAACAAGTTTAAGACGAGTTCAAAACTCGCCCAAATTCAGTCCAAAACCACTGAAGATCACATCAAAAACCAACAACCAGAACACTGGATGAATACTAAACCAGGTTCTAAACCAAGTCTAAGACCAGAGTCCTGATTTTGGCATCATGAACTCATTACATGAAGAGACAGACTGAATTAAGACTGATTCAAAACAAACAACACAACCACAACAAAGGACAAAACCAATTTACAGTTGGTCCAAAAGCTAAAACCATGTACAAAACCAGCGAGAAAACGAATTAAAAACTACTTCAAAACTACACCACATGTAGTCTAAGAACAGTCCACAACCAAGTCCAAAACAAGGACCAAGACCACATCCAACACAACAAACAGAAAAGTCCAAAGCCAGGTCCAAAACAGTTTTAAACCAGCCAAAAACAATCTAAAACCAGTCTTAAAAATAAGTTCAAAACCAGAGTCCAACTCTAAAACCAGGTCCAAAACAAAGTGCGACCCCAATTCAAAACCAAGTCCAAAACCAGTCAAAACTAAGTTGAAAAGCAATTAACAAGCAGGTCCAAAAGCACTATGAAACCAATTACAGAACTAATTAAAAACTACTTCAAAACTACATCACATGTAGTCTCAGACCAGTCCAGAGACAAGTCCAAAACAAGGGCCAAAACCACTCCAGGACCATATCTAATACCAACAAACACAACACTCTAGCCAGGTCCAAAACCACTCTCAAATAAAAGTCCAAAACCCGAGTCCAAGACTAAAACCAGGTCCAAAACCAAGTCCAAAGCCAGTTTAAAATCAAGTTCAAAATCAGTTTGTTCTGATCTCAGCATTGTGACTGAATTACAGCGGAGACAGACTGAATCTACAGTTGCAGAACCCTGGAGAACTAGAACACATGTACCAGGACGGGAGCTCTTTGTTGTTATTCTAATTAAATTCTTTATGTGTCTCTCTGTAATGAACCCAGATATCATGAACTGACTGATGATCGGCTCCATCATTCTGATTAAAGTTCACCTGGACAGACAGATGGAGGCTCAGTGAACCCTAACAAACAGAAAATATTAATTTCCTGAACCTCAGAATTATCGACAACGTTCATCTCTCTGAGGACAACAGCTAAACTAAACACTTGCTGAGAAATTTCACACACAAATGAGATAAAACGTTAATTCAGATTATTCTCCACATGTCCTCCTTCGTTGGTCGTTCATCTCCATGAATCTCTGCAGTCGTTACTCCATTACCTCCTGGACAGATAGAAGGACGAAGCCTCAGGAGGAACCAGACTGGAGCTCATCACAAGGAGGACTGAGGTCCATGACCAGTTCAAAAACAGTCCAAAAAACAAGGCAAAACCAGCCCAAAACCAGTCTAAAAGACATGGCAAAAGCAGCCGAAAACCTGTCAAAAAACATGGCAAAATCAGCCAAAACCAGTCCAAAACTAGTCTAAAACCAAATCCAAACCACTCCAAAAAACATGGGAAAACCAGTCAAAAACCAACCAAAAACCAGCCAAAAACCAATCCAAAAAATATGGCAAAACAGCCAAAAAACAGTCTAAACTAGTCTAAAACCAAGTCCAAAACCACTTCAAAGCCAACCTAAAACCAGAGCCAAAATCAACTCTTAAAAAAGTTCAAAGCAAGTCCAAAACCAGTCACAATCCAGTACAAAACCAGTCTAAAACCAGCACAAAAACCAGGGCAAGACCAGCCAAAAATAGTCTAAGATGAGTCCAAAATGGGAAAACCAGTAAAAAAAACCAGTCTGAAACCAGTGGACACCAGTCTATACCCAGGTCCAAAACCAGTCTAAAATCTATTTAAAACTAGTTTAAAACCAAGTCAGAAACCATCCAAAACCATCAAATAAAACCATACGCAGCATCAAACCAGTTCACAACCCTTACACATGAATGCAAAGTACTGTAGCGTTCCACGCAGAACCACGACCTGCCTGAACCCAACCTCAGACCAAGTCTTTCACTGGTTTTAACTGATTTACTGATAAAGACATGAATGCAGCTACATGAACAGATTTCTGTCCACATGTAATAAATAATACAACTACAAACACACACATACCAACACATATCACACCATAAAACCAAGAACGATTCCTGGTGGACTTTACTGTCTCAGGTGTACCTGCTTTACCTCTACATATACAGTATTTACCATCTAACAGGAACCTGGTATTTCTGCATATTTGTCCCTGTATGTTCATGGATATAATAGCTGTGCTCTGTCTGGTTCTCTGTTTGTCCTTGACAATAATAATGCCGTCCTCTTTGTTTCTCAGTGCGTCGTCTCTCAGCCCAGTCACAAGGTGTGTTTCCTGCCAGAAAATCTAATAAAAGTAAGTAAATATGTTTTTCACGCTTGAATGAGCTGGGAAAGTTCTAAAAGGAAAATGAAACAAGGTGCAGCAGAGAGTAAACGATGTGTTTGGACTGAGGAGGAAACTTTCTCACATTAAAGGTCATTGTGGTTGATTTCAGCCTGCTGGGTCTCCTGGTGCTGCTACTGTGGCTCTAAAATCAAGTCAAAATACAGGATAGAAATGCCAGACCAAAACCACTTTAAAATCACACTGAAACGAGCCAAAAACCAGTCCAGAACCAGTCCAAAAGCACGTTGAAATGAGCCAAAAACTAGTCCAGAACCAGTCCAAAACCACACTGAAACGAGCCAAAAACCAGTTTAAAAGCAAGTCCAAAACCAGTCCAATACCAGTCTAAAACCACATCTGACATCAGTACAAAACGGATCTGGTCTAAAATAAAAACCAGTTTAAAACCAAGTCCAAAACCATGGGCAAAGACACATCTAACATCAGTAAAAAACCAGTCCAAAATTACCACAGACCCAGTCTAAAATAATCCAAATCCAAGTACAAAACTAGCCAAAAACCAGTCTGAAACCAATCTAAAACCTGTCAAACACCAGTCTGAAACCCGGCTGTGGGTCAGGCTGACTTTGCTCTGAACATATTTTTAGTTTTGGGTCTGTCTGGAAGGTTCGATCCATGTTTTCCTGGACTTTCCAGTGGCTCAGGGAAGCAGCGCTGCCTCTCCTGGTGGCTGATTCCCACCATCTTTATCGCCTCATGACTACCTGCAGACAGTTTTTAGGTATTTCTGACAGCTGACATTTCATTTACGTTGTGCCGATGCCGTTTGTGATTAACGCCGGTTGGTCACATCAGTCAGTCGCTCTGTACTTTCCCTCCTCTGTCATCAGTCCATCCCGGCTCCTGTCTGCCTTCGCTTCACTTTCCCTGACTCTAAGTTCCTGCCGACCTGTAATCATCGCCGTCAGCCCCAGAATGTCATTCCACCACATGCAGGTAAACACACACAGGTGTCAGCTGGAGAAATGGCAGCCATCACGGTGATAACAGCTCAGCCAGACACCATCGACTCCCTGCTTCTCCCCGACTCGCACAGTTTTAAAAAGAGAAGAGTGAAATGTGCCGCAGGGATTTATCTTCTCTGAAACAGACGAACCGACGTGTTTCACCAGTTTTCACTTTCATACATTATTATTGTGCTCAGTCGCGTGTCAGCGCATCGAACAAAATGACATGAAATTAGTTCCAACGGACTCGTAATCTGTCCACGATCACTGAGAATTACTTTCCACTTGTTCCAAATGTCTCAAATCTTGTCAAAAATGACTTGTAACTCCCACAAAATGACTTTAATGACTTTAAATGTGTCCAAAGTTACACAAATGATTTAATACTCATCAAAATCTACTTAAAATGTGTCCAAAATGACTAATAACGGTTCCAACTAACTTGAAGCATCTCCAAAATGACACTAAATATGTCTTAAGTGACTCAAAATGTCTTAAAACTAGCCCAAAATGACCCACAATTTCACAAAAACACCTTTGAACTCATTCAAAATCATCAAAATTTGTCCCAAATGCCTTGAAAATTGTCCAAAATGACTCAAACATGGCATAAACCTTGCCTAAATTACTCAAATCCTTAAACTTGTCATAAATTACTCAAAACCTGTCTACAATGACTTAAAATGCATCTATCATGACTTTAAATGTGTCCACAATTACTCAAAATGACTTAATATTCATCAAAACCTACTTAAAATGTGTCCAAAATTACTTAAAATGCATCTAACGTGACTTAAAATGCGTTACAAAATGACTTAAAATGTGTGTAATATGACTCAAAATGACTGAATACTCATTAAAATCTCCTTGAAATCTGTCTAACGTGACTTAAAATGTCCAGAATGATTCAAAATGTGTCTAACATGACTTAAAATGATTTAAGACTCGTCAAAATCTCCTTCAAATGTGTCCAAAATGACTGAATCTCGTCTAAAATGACTCACACCGTGACTCTGTCACTCTCGTCTAAAATGAAGAAACAGAAAATGATTTAAGACTGGTCAAAATCTACCTCAGATGTGTCCAAAATGAAAATGCCTTTAACATGACTTAAAACATGTCTAAAATGACTTAAAATTACTTAATACTCATCAAAGTCTACTTAAAATGTGTCCAAAATCTACTTAAAATGCATCTAACATGACTTCAAATTTGTCTAAAATGACACAAAATTACTTAATATCTGTCAAAATCTACTGCAGATATGTCCAAAATCACTTAAAACGTGTCTAACATGACTTAAAACATGTCCAAGATGAGTCAAAATGACTTAATACTCATCAAATTCTACTTCAAATGTGTCCAAAATTACAAAAAAATGCATCTAACATGACATAAAACAAGTAGAAAATGACTCCAAAACTGTCCCATGACTTAAACAATGTCCAAGATGACTCAAAATGACTTAAAACCCATTAAATTCTACTTCAAATGTGTCTAAAATGACTTAAAATGAGTCTCCAAAATTGTTCCATATCACTTTAAATGTGTCCAAGATGACTTAAAATTATTCAAAAACACTCAATACTCATCAAAGTCTACTTAAAATGTGTCCAAAATGCCTTAAAATGAGTCTAACCTGACTTAAAATGCATCTAAGAGGACTTAAAGTGTGTCTAACATGACTTAAAATAAGGCTAAAATGACTCCAAAATTGTCCCATATGACTTAAAACGTCCAAAATGACTCAAAATGATGTAATACTCATCAAATTCTACTTTAAATACATCTAAAATTACTTAAAATGCATCGAACATTATTTAAAATGTGTCCAAAACGACAATGGGTTTAACAAGACTTTAAATGTGTCCATGATTACTTAAAATGACTCAAAATGACTTAACACTAGAACTTCCTGGAGGAACACTAGAACTTCCTGGAGGCCCACTAGAACCTCCGGGAGGCCCACTAGAACCTCCTGGAGGCCCACTAGAACCTCCGGGAGGCCCACTAGAACCTCCTGAAGGCCCGCTCCTGCGTCGTGTGAAGGGTATCTTATTAAAACATGACCTGAACCATCCCCGTCTCCCAGAACCCTTTTAATTCGGTGGCGCTGTGAATTCCTGATCTGCAATCTGTTCTCATTCCACTGATTCTCAGAGCCTCCCCCTTCCATGGCCTCCCCCGCCTCCCTCAGGTGGATAGTGTAATTGCTGTGGTTTAACCGGCGCTGCGTTTGATCTCACGCTTATCCTCTGAAGCCTTGTGGAAGAGATGAAGGAGGAAGCGTCTCCCGGCGAACGCCTGTTGAGCTCTGAGTGGGAACAGCTCTGGTCTGCTTCGCTTTTCTCAGTAATTCAATTACTGCTGGAACTGCCGGCTAAAACACACAAATCACTCCAATCTAAAGCCAATTCCTTCCCGTTTAACCTCCGTGTATTACACTGCTGCTGCCGTTTATTAGATTCCATCCGCAGCCCCCAGGCGAGGAGCAGGAAGTGGACTTCGTCGCCGTGGTGACTCAGCCGCTGAAGATGATTTCAGGAGGTTCTATTGATCGCAGCCTCCTCGGGCCGTACAGGACTCACAGTGAGTTCTACTACATTTATCATCTGCTCTAATTAATAAACCAGCTGTGGGGAAGATCGTTTTTTTACCCACAAGTGATGATTAAGCGTTTTCAGCTCCAGTGAATGTTGGGAAATTAGACGAAGAAGAACCAGAAGGTTTTGTATTTATTAAACCGAGATCCTCCGTTACCGTCAGAGCTCATTTAGGACTGAAGGGAGTCAATCTGACGTCTTCAGAGAGGGATTTAAACAGAGCTGGTTCCTGATTGGTCAGAACAGTCATTTATGAGGTTCTAGGGGGCCTCCGGGAGGTTCTAGTGGACCCTCAGGAGGTTCTAGTGGACCTTCAGGAGGTTCTAGTGGACCTTCAGGAGGTTCTAGAGGGCCTTAAGGAGGTTCTAGTGGGGATTCAGGAGGTTCTAGGGGGCCTTCAGGGGGTTCTGTTGTCCTTTAACAGCCAATATGATGTTCCATTTTTCTTAAAGACTTTTGAGTGATAATTAAGAAGGTTCTACTGGGCATTCAGGAGGTTCTACATGGGCTTCAGGAGGTTCTACATGGGCTTCAGGAGGTTCTACATGGGCTTCAAGAGGTTGTAGTGGGGATCCAGGAGGTTATATTGGCTTTTAACAGCCAATATGATGTTTTGTTTTTCTTAAAAACTTTTGAGTGATCATTAAGGAGGTTCTAGTGGGCCTTCAGGAGGGTCCATTGGGCCTTCACGAGGTTCTAGGGGGGCCATCAGAAGGTTCTAGAGGGTCTTCAGGAGATTCTAGTGGGTCTTCAGGAAGTTCTAGTGGGAATGATAGAAGTTCTACAGGTTCTTTGAGGAGCTTTAAGGTTGTTACGATACCTGTATTGGTTTAATAAAAGGTTCTACAAGTTTAGAGGTTCCTGAAAAGCTTCTAAAGATGTTGTAGGAGGTTACAGTCATTTGAATGCTCCTTTGAGAAGGTTTTGTGATCACTCAAAGTTCCTTCAGAAGGTTCTAGTGGGGCTTGAGGAAGGTCTGCAGTTCCTTTACATGCTCTTTGGTTGTTAATAACCTTCTGACAGAAGAAATCTTCGACAATTACTGATCCTTTGAGAGGATTTTCTGGTCACTCAGGAGATTCTGGGGGTCTTTCAGGAGGTTCAAGTAGAGATTGTGGAAGTTCTGCAGGTCCTCTAGGAGTTCCAAGGTTCTGAAGAAGTCTCTAAAGGGTTTTAAGAGGTTCTAAAAGTCTAGAGGACATTTATGACCAGGATGCATGAATTATAGGTTCTATACTGCAGTGAACGTTTGAGCAGACTAATGTTTCATCCTTTCAGATAATTTTGCTGTTGTGTTTTCGGTTTTGGAAAGAACTCAGAGAACACGGATGATCTGTTACTGCAGCTACAGACGTGACTGATTGGTGAGGTCTCATTAGAACTGTTGGAATTAAAACTACATAAATAAGAGTCAAGTTGTTCTAAATATGATTTTAAAGGATTAGCTGCTCAAACACACAGCGCTGTGAGTCGTGTTCTCTGTAGAACGTCTGACTGATAACCGTGTTCTCAGACAGTCAAGGAGGTTCATTCACAGTGGAGGACAGATCGTCTGTTTATCTCGGGGTTACAATAACTCACTAATTGCCTTGTTTCTGCTGCTGTCAGCGGAGGGAGTTCAGCGTCTGGTTCCAGAGCTCATCACAGTTCCAGCACGTTCCGTCGGTTCCACCGGCTGCTGCAGAAACACCACGGCATCCTGTCAGAGGTTTAAACAAACACCTGGAGAACAACTTTATACCAAAAGATTAGAACTAATCATAGGAGAAAATCATTTATTCCTTCGAAAGAAACATTTAATGTCTGCAGTAGAACGTCTTAGAACCGTCCTCACTCCCATGAATAGAGGTTTTGCTGTAATCATTTTGTCTTTTAATAATTGAAACATGCTTCCAGTGGACATCTAGTC
Organism: Amphiprion ocellaris; assembly: GCF_022539595.1. Taxonomy (NCBI): domain Eukaryota; kingdom Metazoa; phylum Chordata; class Actinopteri; family Pomacentridae; genus Amphiprion; species Amphiprion ocellaris. The sequence goes on along the minus strand of NC_072782.1, from coordinate 32,670,981 downwards.
TTTGTTCTGTGCAAAAACATTAAAATATATGTCTATTTTTTAAAAAAATACTAAGTAGAATCAAGTAGTAAAAGTACGCAGTGAAAAACTACCTAAAAAAATAATGGATGGATGTAAAGTTCAAAAACTGGAGGGGAAAAAAATGTAAAAATAACAGCAAATATCTGTAAAATAATTAAATATTTCATGGACTTAAATACCTTAAAACATGTAATAAGGTTGCAATTTACAAATTACTTTTTGTAAATTTTATTTACTTTTACTTATTTACAATTTTGGTTTGTTTTTTATGGTTAATATTCAAATTGAATTTTTTAAAATTATCTTTAATACACCAAAACAAGGAAAAACTGTTTATTTACCATTTTTCAGTTCTTAATGTCTATTAAATATGCCTTTAAGACAATATTTTTTTGTGTGATTTTACAGCCCAAAGTAGGAAAAGAAAATTATAAAAAAAACTATATATATATATATATATATATATATGTATATATACATATATATATATATATATATATATATATATACACACACACACACACGCATATATATGATGCGGACATTATTTACAGTTTTAGTCTAATTTTTTATGGTTAACATTTAAATTTAAACTTTCTTTCTAGTAATTTTTACCATGTATTATCTTTGATATAACAAAACAGTACTGTTCATTTCTCATTTTTCAGTTCTTAATGTCCATTATTTTTCTTTCAAATAACAGCAAATACATGTAAAACTGCATTTTTTGATGATTTTACAGCTAAAAGTTGGAAAAGAAAAAATCATTTAATAAAATACAGATTTTTGATGTGGACATTATTTATATTTTATGGTTAATGTGTAAATTTAAACTGTCTTTCCAGTGATTTAATTGGATATTATCTATAATTTAACAAGTGAAATCTGTCAAATAACACTTTTTGATTCTTAATATACGTAATTTTACTTAAAAATAACAGCAATCATCTATAAAAAATATTTTTCTTAATTATTTAAATGCAGTAAACACTCTAATTTTACAGTCACATAAAAAAAAACTCATAACATTTCTAACAAAAAAAATCAAGAAATTACAGGTATTTTTCAATGTTTGCAGTGGAGCAATACTATAACATGTAAGAATACTGCATTGTTTTTTCAGGGTCGTCTAAAACATCCTCATCAGCTTTAATTCACAGCGTCTGAACCAGACAATAAACGGCAGCATGAAGTTCCACATCAATGAACCTGACAAAGAGCCTCCAAGGACACAAACACTTCAACTCCACAATGAAAACCTGGACGGAAGTTTAGCGTGAAACAGGAGCTGATGGACGTCTGAATCCATCAGACGTCTGACAGCAGAAACAAGCTGCAGATTCACCAGCAGAAGACTGACTGAAGGAGCTAACAGGAGGCTAAATGAGGCTAAAGGAACAAACAGGAGCTAATAGGAGGCTAAAGGAGCTAAAAGGAGAAAATAGGAGCTAATAGAAGGCTAAAGGAGCTAAAAGGAGCAAATAGGTGCTAATAGGAGGCTAAAGGAGCTAAAAGGAACAAATAGGAGCTAATAGGAGGCTAAAGGAACAAACAGGAACTAATATGAGGCTAAAGGAGCTAAAAGAAGCAAATAGGAGCTAATAAGAGGCTAAAGGAGCTAAAAGGAGCAAATAGGAGCTAATAGGAGGCTAAATGAGCTAAAAGGAGCAAATAGGAGCTAATATGAGGCTAAAGGAGCTAAAATGAGCAAATAGGAGCTAATAGGAGGCTAAATAAGCTAAAAGGAGCAAATAGGAGCTAATAGGAGGCTAAATAAGCTAAAAGGAGCAAATAGGAGCTAATAGGAGGCTAAATGAGGCTAAAGGAACAAACGGGAGCTAAAAGGAGCAAACAGCAGGCTAAAAGAGCTAATAGGAGGCTAAAGGAGCTAACAGTAGCTGTAAAGAGATAATAGCATCACTGAAAACATAAACACCAGAAGATGAGTGACAGATAAGACTACAGGTGGTTTGGAGAAGAACGTGGAGCTGATGTCCTCTATACCTCCTCTCCTCCCTCCTGTGGCTTCGTCTTTGTTCAGGACTAATCATCTTCACCCTCTGACCTGAACCTCCTCCTGCTCCTCACTTCCCTCCAGATAATTCAAAAGAGGAAGTGACACATTCCTGAGCTCTCAGCAGGAAGTCTGTGCTGGAAGTTTCTGGAATAAAGTGAGAGGAGGAGTTTCCTTGAGGAGGAGTTTCCTAGAGGAGCATTCAGAGCTCCTCCTGATGTTCCTCCTGATGTTCCTCCTGATGTTCCTCTTGATGTTCCTCTTGATGTTCCTCCTGATGTTCCTCTTGATGTTCCTCCTGATGTCCCTCCTGATGTCCCTCTTGATGTTCCTCCTGATGTCCCTCCTGATGTTCCTCTTGATGTTCCTCCTGATGTCCCTCCTGATGTTCCTCTTGATATTCCTCCTGATGTCCCTCCTGATGTCCCTCTTGATATTCCTCCTGATGTTCCTCCTGATGTCCCTCTTGATGTTCCTCCTGATGTTCCTCTTAATGTTCCTCCTGATGTCCTCCTGATGTTCCTCTTGATGTCCCTCCTGATGTCCTCCTGATGTTCCTCCTGATGTCCTCCTCATGTCCTCCTGATGTTCCTCTTGATGTTCCTCCTGATGTCCTCCTGATGTTCCTCCTGATGTTCCTCTTGATGTTCCTCCTGATGTTCCTCCTGATGTACCTCTTGATGTCCTCCTGATGTCCCTCCTGATGTCCTCCTGATGTCTTCCTGATGTTCCTCTTGATGTTCCTCCTGATGTCCCTCCTGATGTTCCTCCTGATGTCCTCCTGATGTTCTCCTGATGTTCCTCCTAATTTCCTCCTGATGTTCTCTTGATGTTCCTCCTGATGTTCTCCTAATGTCCCTCCTGATGTCCTCCTGATGTTCCTCTTGATGTCCCTCCTGATGTCCTCCTGATGTTCCTCCTGATGTCCTCCTCATGTCCTCCTGATGTTCCTCTTGATGTTCCTCCTGATGTCCTCCTGATGTTCCTCCTGATGTTCCTCCTGATGTTCCTCTTGATGTTCCTCCTGATGTTCTCCTAATGTCCCTCCTGATGTCCTTCTGATATTCCGCCTGATGTCCTCCTGATGTTCCTCCTGATGTCCTCCTGATGTCCCTCCTGATGTTCCTCCTGATGTCCCTCCTGATGTCCTCCTGATGTTCTCCTGATGTTCCTCCTGATGTCCCTCCTGATGTCCCTCTTGGTGTCCTCGTGATGTTCTCCTGATGTTCCTCTTGATGTTCCTCCTGATGTCCTCCTGATGTTCCTCTTGATGTTCCTCCTGATGTTCCTCCTGATGTCCCTCCTGATGTCCCTCTTGGTGTCCTCCTGATGTCCTCCTGATGTTCCTCTTGATGTTCCTCCTGATGTTCCTCCTGATGTCCTCCTGATGTTCCTCCTGATGTTCCTCCTGATGTTCCTCTTGATGTTCCTCCTGATGTCCCTCCTGATGTCCTCCTGATGTTCCTCCTGATGTTCCTCCTGATGTTCCTCTTGATGTTCCTCCTGATGTTCCTCTTGATGTTTCTCCTGATGTCCCTCCTGATGTCCCACCTGATGTCCTCCTGATGTTCCTCCTGAGGTCCTCCTGATGTTCCTCTTGATGTCCCTCCTGATGTCCCTCCTGATGTTCTCCTGATGTTCCTCCTGATGTTCCTCCTGATGTTCCTACTGATGTCCCTCCTGATGTCCTCCTGATGTCCTCCTGATATTCCTCCTGATGTTCTCCTGATGTTCCTCTTGATGTTCCCCCTGATGTCCCTCCTGATGTCCTCCTGATGTTCCTCCTGATGTCCTCCTGCTTTTCTCCTGATATTCCTCCTGATATCCTCCTGATGTTCTCCTGATGTCCCTCCTGATGTCCTCCTGATGTTCCTCCTGATGTTCTCTTGATGTTCCTCTTGATGTTCCTCCTGATGTCCCTCCTGATGTCCTCCTGATGTTCCTCCTGATGTCCTCCTGATATTCCTCCTGATGTTCCTCCTGATGTTCCTCCTGATGTCCCTCCTGATGTCCTCCTGATGTTCTCTTGATGTTCCTCCTGATGTCCCTCCTGATGTCCTCCCTTCCTCTGCAGCTCCACCTTAAATCCTGATCTCCTCAGCAGAACAATGAAGAGTCAGACATCCGAGCCAGATCGATCCATCAGCTCTGAGGGGCGGAACAGGAGAACTCAATATTTATCTCAGCACTGCAAATCCACCAGAGCTGACGGAGAAACAACCAGAGAAGAACTCCAAGAAATGGAGGCTCGGACTCATCTACTGGTTTCTACGAAGAAGAACTGAGATTTAATGTTCTAACATCCTCTCAACTACCAGCAGCTCTAGTCGTATTTTAAACGCTGTAGGTTTGTTTATCACTGCAATAAAAATCCTGAACCTCTGTTAATACAGCACAACCACGACTAGAAGGATAAATGCCTCAGACATGTCCAGAAGACTCTAAACATCTCACAAAATGACACTAAATTTAACACAAATGACTTAAAGTCTGTCTACAATTACTAAAAATGTCTTTAAACATTTTAAAAATGACTCAACATTTGTCCAAAATGACTCAAAACATCTCACAAAATGACTCAAAATTTGTTCCAAATGACTCAAAACAAGCTCATAATTATTGAAAACTTGACTCAAAATGACTCAAAACTTTTCTACGATTATTTCAAATGCATCAAAAACCACCCAAATGTGTCACTCAAAATAACAGACTCCAAAATGACTCAAAACTTCTACAAAATTCTATGAAATCTGTTCCAAATGACTTAAAACTGGCTCATAATCACTCAAAACCTAACACCAAATGACTTAAAGTCTGTTCAAAATTACTAAAAATAACTGAAAACCTGTAAAAAAAAATGACTTCAAAATTGACCAAAAAGACTATAAATGAGTCCATAATGACTCCAAGTCTGTCCATGCCGACTAAAAATATGTCTAAAATGACTCAACCTTTCAAACGTAGTTTTAACGTGCCCAAAACGACTTCAAATGACCTAAACTTGTCCAAAACATCTGGAAACGTGTCTGTATGACTTAAAGTTAGTCTAAAATGAGTCAAAACTTATTCCAAACTTCTCTAAGACGAAAAAATGACTTTTCTTCAAAACAGTTTGAAAAACGTTCCAACTCAAAACTTGTCAAAAGTTACTTGAAAATTGTTCCAATGAACTCGAAATTCATCCAAGACGACTAAAAATGACTTGAAATTCATCAAAACGACTTGAAAAGACTTAAAGCTTTTCAAAATTATTCCAAACAGATCCACAATGACTTATTGGTGTCCAAATGAACTGAGTCATCGTTGTCTTGGTGGCCTCCCTCTCTAGTCTCTTTCTATTCCCTGCTTCTCTGAATGAGTGATTTAACTGGACTCTTATTTTTACTTTCTGAAGGTAAATGAAGATTTTTCTATACTTTTAAACCGATGATAACAAAACAGCAGTAAACCTAACTTATTATTTGTGTTCCTTTCTACTCTCTCTATACTCTATACTCTCTCTATACTCTCTCTATACTCTATACTCTCTCTATACTCTCTCTATACTCTATACTCTCTCTATACTCTATACTCTCTCTATACTCTATACTCTCTCTATACTCTCTCCCGCCTGACTCCAGATCTTCTGCTGGTTCCTGAGGTTCCTCCTCTTGTTTCCTGGCTGATCTCCAGTCTGCTGCTCCCTCAGGCCTCTATGGACTCAGATCCACTGATTCTCTTCCAAACTGGACTCAGAACGTTGAAGGACGTTCAGGGGACGCCTTGACTCCGTCCTGCTGCCGAGGCTTCATCTGCAGACAGAAACACCGTGGCAACAAACGATGACATCACAAGGACGAAAAGGACACCGCTAACATAATGTCAGGTAGTCGATGGGTTTCTGGGAAAAGTTTTGATAAAAGCACTCATCTTTCATTCTGATCTCTGAGTACAGGAGGTAGTTAGCCTAGCTTAGCACAAACACCAGAAACAAGGGAAACAGCTAGCCTAGCGTAGCATAAACACCGGAAACAAGGGGTAACAGCAATAGTAATTGCAAAACCTTTTGGTAACTCTACATCTTTTTGAGGTTCTTTTGCTTCATATTTTTGTGGTTCTATACCTTTTTGGGGTGGTTTTGTGTCACATTTTGGTCATTTTCCATCTTTTTGAGGTGGTTTTATGTAACAAATTGGATGTTTACATCATTTTGAGGAGGTTTTGTGCAACATTTTGCTCGTTTTAGATCTTTTTGCCATCATTTTGTGTAGAATGTTGGTTGTTTTTCATCTTTTTGAGGTGGTTTTGTGTCACATTTTGAACATTTTTACTGGACTACTTCCCGGTAGAATAGATTTGCTGATTTTCAGTCATCTCTATTTTCCACAACTCCACCGTTTAATGGCGGAAACAAACTAGTAGTCAGTCAGATGTATCTGGGCCGGCACTTCCCTCGGCTCATCTTTGATATTGTACCTCAGGTCATGGCTTTATCACAGATAAGAACGGGACGGAAAATGAATACGCAGCCGGAAGAGAAATGAAAGAGCAGAAAAAAGAAAAAAAGACCATGAGAAAGATTTCCTATCTGGCCTCTCCTATGCTGGAGTGCACCCCGCTAGAAAGAAACTATATTTATTCACAATGATCTATTCAGAAACTCAATTTTAACTCAATTAAAGCTCCTCTCCCTGTCGGTCATGCCTTTGTTGCAGTAATTGTCAGTCTCTGCTTCTCAGACTGCTCTTCTTTGAACATGAATCGCAGCGGAGCTCAAACCTTCGGCAGAGCGAGGGGGAACATTTTAATTCAGCCTCACAAGAGGAAGAGAAACCATGAAGAGGAGCAGGTAGGAGTGGGTTAGAGAGAGCCTGCAGCTAGCTAACACACACACACACACACGCACACACACACACGCACGTACACACACTCACACGCACAGACACACACATGCACAGACACACACATGCACAGACACACACACACACACACACACACACTGCAGCAGAGAGCGAGTCGATGCAAATCGTCGACTAATGAATTTCTGAATTCCAGCTTTGGCTCCTGTGATGGTAATGAGCTTATTTTGGCGTGAGCTCATAGAGGAACACAATCATACGTGTGCACACAAATACACACACACGCACACGCACACACACACACACACACACACAGGCGATCCGAGCCAATCACAGCCTCCCGCTGACAGCAGCTCATCTTCCTCTGTCGTCTATTCTAACGGATGTTCTGCCTCCATGTGTCACCTGAGTTAGCGTGTTAGCATGTTAGCATGACAGACAACTAGAGGCTGTATTTTTTTAGCTCATCTGAGTACTCTGGGTCAGATTTATGACTAGAAATGTATAAGAAGCGCCATAAATGCAGTTCCTCAAATGTTCACGGCATGTTGGGGTTGTTTTGGGTCACATTCTGGTCTTTTTGTGCAACATTTTGTGTAATATTTTGGCTGTTTTATGTTGTTTTGAGGTGGTTTTTGTGTGATATGTTGGTCATTTCACATCTTTATGTGGTCAATTTATGCAAAATGTTGGACATTTTACCTAACTTTGTTTTTTTGTGTCACATTTTGAAAACCGCAGATATTTTTATGGTTGATTTGCTTCACATTGGGTCATTTTGCAACACTTTTGTGGTCATTGTGTGCCGCATTTTGAGCATTTCAGGTCTTTATGTGGTCAATTTGTGTAACGTGGGACAATGTACATCTTTTTGTGGGTTTCTGAGTCACATTTTGAGCATTTTACATGTTTTTGTTGCCATTGTGCAACAATCTTTGGTCACTTTACATCATTTTGTGGTTGTTCCGCTTCACAATTTGGTTGTTTTACGTCTTTTTGTGGTCATTTTGTGTCACGTTGTGGTCATTTTAATTTATTTGTGGCCATATTCATTTAATTTATAAAATCTTTAACTATAAAATATTGTGTTTGTGATATTTGTATTTATTTTCTTTTTTTATTCTTTCACTGTTGCCAGCAGATTTTCAGTGTTTTTTGTGTTTTTAACAATAACGGGTTTGACAGCAGCTGAGCTAACAGACCTCTGGATGAAACTGAACATCTGACATGAAATTAAATAAGTTTATCTGCCAGAGTGGATTCCTTTACTTCAAGACGTTTCTAACACACGACTGGTTTCATTCTGATCCGCTACAACAGCAGGAGTCTGATGAATATTAACTACGGATCCAGCAGCTGTTTAACATTCATTTAGAACAGCTGGATGAGACGTTCTTCACATCTGCTGCTGGTGTTAAAATGACAAACAGGACGGCAGCAAAACAAGCAGCGATCGATGGAAGACAATGAAAAATAGATCAGAGGTGGCTGCTGTCAGGAAAACACCGAGACGGACCGTCCTTTAAATTAGCTTTCACTAGAGATGGATCTGGGAATTAAAAGGAGCAGAAATAAGGTTTGTCTGCTGCTACAAGATCAGCAGAACAGGTCGCCAGTATTAAGAATATAAATATAAATATCTTTGATTTAAGAGCTTTAACTACTTTACAAACCTGTAAAGAATAACGTCAAAGTGAAATTTGTTAATGAAGCGCATTAAAAAAAACAGGAAACGTGCTGTACAGTTAAAATATTAGGCTATAAAAAAATAAAACCCTTTACAAAATCTGAATAAAAGTTAATAAAAAACAATAAAAGACATGATGCAATAACTGAAGTCAGCGTGTCGAGTTCTAAATCTAGTTCCTGATGTTGTGTGTGATGTGAAACAACGACAGAAGAATGTAAAATTACCAAAATGTTACACAAATTGACTCAAAAAAGAGAAAGTGACTGAAATGTGACTTAAAACAACCACTAAAGGGCATATAATCACCAATGTGTGGCAAAACAACTCCAAAAGGACATGAAGCCGCCAAAAGATTTATGCAATACAACCATAAAAAGATGTAAAATGTTCAAAATGTGACATAAAACAACCACAAAATGATGTAAAACAAACACATTTTGATATAAAAAGCCATAAAATGACCAAAATGTTACATAAAATAACCACAAAAAGATGCAAAATGATAACACTAACACAAAACAACCTCAAAATGACGGAAAACAACCAAAATGTTAAACACAATAACCACAAAGACAGAAATTACCACGATCTGATGCAAAACCACTCCAAAACGACATAGAGATTAATAAGAGATGCAAAACAACCAAATAAACACAAAAATGCCCAAGATATTACACAAAATGACCACAAACAGATACAAAATGTTCAAAATGTGAAACAAAACAACCATAGAAGGATGTAAAATAATCAAATGTTGAAATAAAAAGACCTAAAACAACTGAAATATGACACAAAAAAGACCACAAAATGATGTAAAACAAAAATTTGATGTAAAACTACCACAGAAAGACATAAACCACTATAACGTTAAACAAAATAACCACAAAAAGATAAAAATTTCCACAATGTGGAACAAAATATCTCCAAAATAACGCAGTGACCAAAAAGTGATGCCAAACAACCACAAAAACATGTAAAATGTCTAAAATGTGACATTAAACAACCATAAAAGACAAAAAAATGCACTAAATATTGCACAGGCATATGTTTAACGGCCAAAAAGTGACATAAAACAGCAACAAAATATGTAAAACTACCAAAACTTGACACAAAACAACCATAACAACACGTGAAACAGACACAAATGCATGTAAAATGACCAAAATGTGATGCCAAACAACCAAAAAAGGCAAAAAATGGCCAAAATATTGCACAGAAATATGTTTAATGGCCAAAAAGTGACATAAAACAACCAAAGAAAGACATCACATGTTTAAAATGTGACATTAACCAACCACAAAAAGATGCAAAATGTCTAAAATGTGACATTAAACGACCAGGAAAAGACATAAAATCACCAACATATTACACAAAATGACCCCAAACGCACATAAAATGTTCCAAATGTGACATTAAAGGACCAGAAAAGACGAATGTGTGAATCAGAAGAAGCTCCTGACAGCAGCAGGTGATCTGGAGGAAACAGCATCAACATGTTTGATATAATTCTGCAGCTGCTGAAAGGCAGAAGATCAGCTTCCATCTGCTGGTGAGGCTCAGACTCCTGCTGTGAATCATGTTTATGTGGAAACTGTCTGAGAGCGAAATCCTTCCACAGATGTGTCAGAAATCGCACATCAGAGGGAAACAGAGCCCTGGTTCAGCTGGGAATGAGGTCAGTCCATCAAAAATCAATAAATCAATCAGACCTCCACCTCAGAATTACATGATTCTTCATCAAAAAGATGTAAAATGTTCTAAATGTTACAGAAAATGAACACAAATAGACAAAACATGAAAGTCAAATGATGTAAGAAAACAAAAAAGGATGCAAAACTACCAAAACTGAAAATGTAAAACAAGTAAAATGTGACGCAAAATAATGACGAGAAGACAAACGTGTAAAATATGACACAGAATACCACATAAAGACCTAAAATGAGCAAAATGTGACACAAAACAACAAAAAATATAAAACCACAACAGTGTGAGACAAAACAACTCCAAAATAAAACAACCAAAACATTGCACTAAATGACCACAAAAACCTGTTAACAACCAAATGGCCAAAATGAGACGTGAAATGACCAAAAAAATACATAAAATGACCAGAGAAAGACATAGAATTACTAAACAGTAATGTTAAAAGACAGGAAACACCTGAAATGTGACACAAAACAACCGCTTAAATACATAAAACGGTCAAAATGTGACAAAACAATCCCAAAATGATGTAAAATAATCAAAACTTTGCACTTAATTACCACAAAAAGATGTTAAATGAGCACAATGTGACGCCAAACAACTAAAAATTTATGTAAAACAATCAAAGAAAGGATGTAAAATGGCCAAAATAAGATGCAAAATGACCACAAAAATACATGAAATGATCAAAATATTGCACAAATTGACCAGAAAAAAATTATAAAATTAACAAACAGTAATGTTTAAAGATGTAAAATAACTGAAATGTTACACAAAACAACCACTTAAAGGCATACAACGGCCAAAATGTGACAAAAACAACCCCAAAATGACATTAAAGAAACAAAATAGCGGTTTGCTCTTGGTTTTTTTAGTTTTTGAAGGAGTCGGCCAGACTTTTATGACTCGTTGCTTCACTTCACTGCAGTTTCTTCTCCACTGTTTTAATTTAAACCTTCAGTTTCTTCTCCACAGTTTTAATTTAAACCTTCAGTTTCTTCTCCACTGTTTTAATTTAAACCTTCAGTTTCTTCTCCAGTGTTTTAATTTAAACCTTCAGTTTCTTCTCCACTGTTTTAATTTAAACCTTCAGTTTCTTCTCCAGTGTTTTAATTTAAACCTTCAGTTTCTTCTCCACTGTTTTAATTTAAACCTTCAGTTTCTTCTCCAGTGTTTTAATTTAAATCTTCAGTTTCTTCTCCACTGTTTTAATTTAACGCTACAGTTTCTTCTCCACTGTTTTAACGCTACAGTTTCTTCTCCACTGTTTTAATTTAACGCTACAGTTTCTTCTCCACTGTTTTGTCTTTAACGCCGTCACTCTGAAGCCGTTTCCTGATGCTCACCTGCTGCCTCCAAGATCCTCTCATGTATGGTGACTCAGTTTTCCTCCTTGGTTCTTCCCGTTAAACTCCCGCTGGGCCTCTCTGGGAACCTCCCACTCCTTCATCTTCCTGTTTGTGCGTCAGGCAGGCGACGTCGGCAGCCTTCACGTCTTCCTCTGAAGCTCCGGCTGATGAACACTTCAAACGGCCGACGAGCTGCTGGTATTTGTGTTTTAACTCGGCTGTTATTGCGACGCTGCAGCAGCATCCAGTTCTGCTGCCGTTTGAAATGGAAAAACAGAAGACTTAAAGTACGTGGCTTTAAAAGAATCCACAACGAAAGGTTTCAAATGAAACAAATATTTACTGCTGCATCCGACTGTTTAGTTTGGTTTCTTTATGAGACTGAGATCTAATTTATAATCTGTGGAAAACATTTTCAAAACATTCCAAAAATGACCCCAAAAAGATGCAAAATGTGACCCAAAGCAACCCCAACATGATCCAAAACCACCAACATATGATGACCAATGAAAGATGCAAAACCACGACAACATGACGCAAAACAACCACAAAATAACAAACTGAATAAAATATGATGCAAAAGATGTAACATGGACGAAATGTCACAGAAAATAACCACAGAAAGACATAAAATGACGAGAATGACAGGCAAAGGTCCAAAATGATGTAAACCAAACAAAATATGATGCAAAAGATGCAAAATGTCGAAAATGTGATGCAAAAAGACCACAAAAACATGTAAAATGACCAAAATGTGATGCAAAACAACTCCAAAATGATGCAAACCAAACAAAATATGATGCAAAAGATGTAAAACGACCAGAATGTAACACGAAAAGCTGCAAAATGACAACAATGTGACGCAAAATAACCTCAAAAAGACATAAAATGGCCAAGCTGCGACACAAAACCCCAAAAAGATGGGAAACAATCAAAATGTTGTATAAAACCACCACAAAAAGATGTAAAACGATGACAATGTGACAGAAAAACTCAAAGAGATGGAAAAAGACTAAAATTTTATGACCAAAATGACGCATAATGACCAAAATGTGATACAAAATGTCTAACAAAAGATGTAAAACTATGGCAATGTGACAGAAAACCCTCAAAAGATGGAAAATGACCAAAATGTTGTGTAAAACAACCCCAAAAAGACATGAAATGACCACAAAAACATGCAAAATGACAACAATGTGACAGAAAACACCAACAAGTTGGAAAACGACCAAAATCTGATGTAAAAAGCCACAAACAACTGATACGTGACCCAAAACACCCCCCAAAATATGTCAAAGTACCAAGATAGAAAGTGGCAAAGAACCACAAAAATATATACAATGTCTAAAATGTGACACAAAACAACTCCAAAATCATGCAAACCTAACAACATATGAAGGAAAACATGTAAAACAACAACGATGTGATACAAAACAACAACAAAATGACATAAAATGACCAAGCTGTGACAAAACCACAAAAAGATGTAGAAATATAGATCAATGTAGACCAAAATATGATGCAAAACGCCTCCAAAACGATGCAGACCAAACAAAATATGATGCAAAAGACGTAAAATGTCTAAAATGTGATGCAAACAACCAAAAGACCTAAAATAACCAAAATGTGACGCAAAATGACCAATAAAAGATATGAAACATCTAAAATGACGCAAACAATCCAAAATATGATGCAAAATGTCTAAAATGTGACAAAATATGACTGAAAAACATGTAAACCAAACATAACATGACTGAAAAGATGTAAAATTATCAAAATGTGACACAAAATGACGACAAATAGATCAAAATGTGACACAAAATGACGACAAATAGACGTAAAATGATCAAAATGTGACACAAGATGACAGACGTAAAATGATCAAAATGTGACACAAAACACGTCCAAGATGACACAAACTAAACATAATATGATGTAAAAGATGTAAAATGCTGAAAATGTTCCAGAACACCCTTCTCTATGTCCAGTAACTGTGAGAATATTGACAGTATGAAGGTAAAACTTCATTAAAAATACATATCTTCTGCTACAGGAAGCAACTCACTCCTCGGCTCTTTCACATTATTATATTCATATTTGTGTTTCTGCGTCCCGTCAGGATGAGCAAATTCTGAACATCTACAGCAGCCGAGGCGTGAAGCTGCAGGATCCACGTACATTATGAACCATTACAGATGATTGAAGTCATTACTCCTCCTCTAAACGCTATCATTGTGAGGAGAGCTCCGGCGTCTCAGCGACCCGTCCGACTGTCAGAAATAAGTAGAGAGCAGAAAGAAACGCCGACAGATAAAGACAGCGCCGTGGAGGAAGCTAAAAGCCGGGTTATTATCGCCGGCAGCCGAGGGCTTTTTGTCTCGCTGATCAATCTGAGATACGAGTGGAGCTCAGGCCGATCCAACATCACCCAAAACCAGAAGGAAAAAACACAAAAAGAAAACTGAGAATCCAGCAGCTGAATGAAGGATCTGGATGATTGTTACCGTTAAAACATCCGAAACAGGAAGCAGAGAAAGTAAACAGCTGCTTTTATTCACTGGACAGGTAGAAATCCATTCATCCATCCATTTATCCATCCATCCATCATGCATCCATCCATCCAGCCATCCATCCATCCATTTATCCATCCATCCATCCATCCTTCCATCCATCATGCATCCATCCATCCATCCATCCATCCATCATCCATCCATCCATTTATCCATCCATCCATCATGCATCCATCCATCCATCCATCCATCCATCCATTTATCCATCCATCCATCATCCATCCATCAATCATCCATCCATCCCCATCTATCCATCCATCCATCCATCCATCCATCCATCATCCATCCATCTATCCATCCATCATCCATCCATCCATCCATCGTCATCCATCCATCTTCTTCCTCTTATCCGGGGTCTTGGAGGCAGCAGATGAAGCAGGTCATTCCAGACGTTCCTCCTCCCAGCAACACTTTCCAGCTCTTCCTGGTGGATCCCGAGACGTTCCCAGGCCAGATGAGATATATAATCCCTCCAGAGGGTTCTGGGTTTACCCCGGGGTCTCCCAGGAAGCTCATTTCAGCCACTTGTGTCCATTGTGTCCACAATCTCATTCTTTCAGTCACTACCCAGAGCTCATGACCATAGGTGAGGGTTGGAACGTAGATGGATGGTAAACTGAGATCTTCTCCTTGAGGTTCAGCTCCCTCTTCACCACGACGGTTCGGTTCAACGCCTTCATTACTGCTGACGCTGCAGCAATCCTTCTGTCCATCTCTAGCTCCATTTTCCCATCACTCCTGAAGAAGATCCTGAGATACTTGAACTCCTTCTCTTGGGGAAGCAACTCCCTCCCAACCCAGAGGGAGAAATCCACCGGTTTCCATCAGAGAACCATGGTCTCAGACTTGGAGGTTCTGATCCTCATCCCCACAGCTTCACACTCAGCTGCAAACCGCTCCAGTGCTGCTGAAGGTCTGAGGAACCAACAGAACCACATCATCTGCAAAAAGCAGAGATATGATCCTGAGGTCCCCAAACCAGACACCCTCCTCACCCCAGCTGATCCTTGAGATCCTGTCCATGAAGACCACAAACAGGATCAGAGACAAGGGACAGCCCTGGAGGAGTCCAACACCCACTGGAAACAAGTCTGACTTAGTGTTGAATATAAGGACACAGCTCTCACTTTGGTTGTACAGGGACTGGATGGTTCATATCAGAGAGCCTGGTGCCCCATACTCCCTCAGTACCCCCATAGAGACCCTCGGGGGACACGGTCGTAGGCCTTCTCCAGATCCACAAAACACCTGTAGACTGGCAGGTCCAACTCCCATGACCCCCTCAGCAGCTCCACAAGAGTAAAGATCTGATCCACCGTTCCACGGCCAGGATGGAATCCACATTGTTCCTCCTGAATCTGAGGTTCAACGGTCAGTTGGAGCCTCCCTTCCAGAGTAAACTTTCCTGGGGAGGCCGAGAAGTGTGATACCTCGGTAGTTGGAACTCACTCTCCGGTCCCCCTTCTTGAAAATAGGAACCACCACCCCGGTCTGCCACTCCACAGGTACCGTACCTGATGTCCATCCGACATTGTAGAGACGTGTCAACCAAGATAGTCCAACAATGTCCAGAGCCTTCAGCATCTCAGGGTGGATCTCGTCCACACCTGGCGCCACAGAGGAGCTTCTTAACTACCTCGGCAACCTCTGCCACGGATGTGGACAAAGATTCCCCCGAGTCTTCAGGCTCTGTCTCCTCCACAGAGAACATGTTTACTGGATTCAAGAGTTCCTCCAAGTGCTCCTTTTACCGCCTGACAATGTCCCCAGTACGGGTCAACAGTTCTCCCTCCGACTGTACACAGCCTGAACAAAGTCCTGCCTCCCCTTCCTGAGACGTTGAACGTTTTGCCAGAACTTCCTCGAGGCCAACCGAAAGTCCTTCTCCATAGCCTCCCTGAACTCCTCTCACACCCTAGTTTTAGCTTCCACAACTGCAGCCCTTTTGGCCGACCGGTACCCGTCAGCTGCTTCAGGAGACCCCTGAGCCAGCTAGGCTTGAAAAGCCTCCTTCACCTTGACGGTTTCCCCCACCGCTGGTGTCCACCAGCAGGTTTTTTGGTTTCCACCACGACAGGCACCAGTGACCTTCAGGCCACAGCTCCTAACAGCTACTTCAGCAATGGAGGCTTTGAACATGGACCACTCAGACTCCATGTCCCCAACCTCCCCAGGATGCAGGAGAAACTCTTCCAGAGGTGGGAGTTGAAAACCTCATGGACAGGGTCCTCCTCCAGATGTTCCCAGTTCACCCTCAATAAAATTACATTATTTTTACTGTATTAAATCTGCTAAAGGCTAAACCCTAAACTTATTGAGGGAAAACAGGGAATATTTTCCCTCCCTGCTCATCAGTCGCTTCTTTATCGGCTTCTGGTTTCTTATTTAACTCTTTGCTTCAGTTTTCGGCTGAATGTTGCGGCCGATTTATCTGTGAATTGAAGCACTGAATTATTTTCCGGCAGCAGAAACTCTTCCTTCTCCTGGAGTTTGCAGACGGAGGCTCGTGGGATTTGGCCACCGGCCGACTTGTGATGAATCTCCGCAGAGCAAACACTGTGTTTAGTGTTAATGAGGCCGGTTCCCACAGAAGCTCTAGTTCGTCTGCAGCTCCACGTTAAGAATCCCAGAGAGGCCGTTGTTATGTGCATCTTTAAGGTAAAGTTTCAGTAAGAATTAGAAACTGGGGTAAAGTGAGTTTAAATGAGTCTAACCTCCAGCAGATGAAACAGCTGAGTCATGTTCTGTCTCTGAATTCTTCATATGAATGCAGAAGTTTTAACTCTGTGAAGATTATTTTTGTTTCCTTCTTCAGGAACGTCGCCACGTTGTGTAATGTGAAGAATTAATCAGCCAAAGTGAAGCCAGAGACTTTTAGACGGTTTCCATGACAACCTTTAAAATCTGGATTTATTACGAGTGAAGTTTCCTCTCAGCTCAAAGAGGTCACAGAATTATTTTTTAAATTTCCTCACATTTAGCTGCACATTTGTCAAGAAAATTCCTCAGGTCCAGTTAAAAACAAAATGATTCAATTAATCTGAGCAGCAAATGATCGCAAAGAGAAAAAAACAACTACAAAAAGACAAACTGGCCACAAAGACATACAAAATTACCACAGAAGACAGAAAATTATGACAAAAAGACATAAAACAATGACAAAATGACTACTAAGAGATGCAAAACGACCACAAAAAGGCACAAAACGACCACAAAGAGACACAAAATAACCACAGAGACACAAAAAAACACCAAAAAACACAAAATGGCGAAAAAAGATGCAAACCAACTACAAAAAGACATAAAACAAACACAACAGACAAAACGACCACAAAAAGGCACAAAATGGCCACAAAGACACCACAAAACAACCAGAAAGACACAAGATTATGACAAAAAGACATAAAACAACCTCAAAATGACTACAAAGAGACGCGAAACAACCAAAAAAAGAAACAAAAGGAACAAAACAACCACAAAGGGGCACAAGATGACCACAAAGAGAGGGAAAATGACCACGAAGAGACACAAAATGACAACAAAAACACACAAAATGACCATAAAGAGACACAAAATGATCGCAAAGACACAAAATGAAAAAAAACACAAAAAAACACAAAAGGGCCAAAAAAGACGTAAAACAAACACAACAGACACAAAACCACCACAGAGACACAGAACAACCACAAAGAGACACGAAACAACCACAAAGAGACACGAAACAACCACAAAGAGACACGAAACAACCACAAAGAGCCCAGAGTCGGTCCTTCATTCAGAGTGTAACCAGATCCACCACCCTTGTAATTTATCCTGAGCTGCTGATGGGCTTCACTTCCCATGATGCCTTTACGGCTCATTACTGCTGTTAAAAGGCTGGTTCCTGCCAGAACGTGCCGCTCTGCTGCAGCTGGATGGACTTCCTCCTTCCACCTTTAATGATCCTACAACAGATGTGTGACCAACACTCCACCCTGCACACATCACCAGGTAAACTCACTGTACTGCTCTGTTGTCCTTATCTCAGTGATTTATCTGGAGTGAAGGCAAACCACAACTAACACAGCAGCCGTGTCCTGAGGATAATACGACAACGATGTAATATGGTGTGTTACTGATTAGAAAAATATGTTTTTTAGGCTCAAAAAATACAACACAAATCAAATATAACTTCTATTAAACATGCTATCGGATAACTAAA
This sequence comes from Amphiprion ocellaris, assembly GCF_022539595.1. Lineage (NCBI taxonomy): Eukaryota > Metazoa > Chordata > Actinopteri > Pomacentridae > Amphiprion > Amphiprion ocellaris. The sequence continues at coordinate 32,652,594 of NC_072782.1, read as the reverse complement.
GTGAAGATAGTGATGATTACCACTCATCTACATCGAGAATTACCACCATTTTCTAACCGTTTTCTTGTCCATATGATAATTTAAATGAGACACAAATTGACCACAAAAAGACACATAACAACCACAAAGAGACACAAAACAACTACAAAAAGATACAAAGCAACCACAAAGAGACAAAACAACCACAAAGAGACGCAAAACAACCACAGAAAGACACACAATGACCACAAACAGATGTAAAACAACCATAAGGGGACACGAACAATCACAGAACACTTTCCAGTAACCCTTCCATCCTTGTGGTTCCTGACAGACAGAACTGAGGGTGAATTAACTGCAGTCTCAGTGACGTTTGACTGTTTACCAGCTGATAGTGCATCATGACTCGGCTCGGTGTTCCTCTGCAGGTCTGAGGAGATTAAAACATCACTGAGATGGAACATAAACTCCCCATCCTCGGGAGGAATCTGCAGGTTTTCATCTAAATGCAACACAAAGTTTGAAAAACGTTCCAGAGAAGCGTCAAAGGCAGTGAAAGCTCGCTTCCATCCACCTCTGCTGCCGAATGAATATTCCTGATGAAGATAAACAGCTGGTGAAACTAATCCTCCGCTCGCTGCCAGCAAACCATTATCTGTGGAAACATACTGTATGAGCTGCAAACTGGCAGCAGATTAATGTAAAATACAGGAAATACATCAGCCGCATTTCTACGGACGCTCACCACCAGCAGCAGATAAAATGACAAGATTTACCACCAAAACTAGATTACACTGTAGAATCTGAGCAGGAGAACTAGGAAGGAAAGATTTAACATTTTAATGACACAAAATGACCACAGCAAGGCACAAAACAACCACATAAAGACACAAAACAACCACAAAGAGACACAAAACAACCACAGAGACACAAAACAACGACAAAGATGCAAAACAACCACAAAGAGACACAAAACAACCACATAAAGACACAAAAGGACGACAGAGACACAAAATAACCACAAAGAAACACAAAACGACCACAAAGAGAAACAAAATGACCACAGCGAGGCACAAAACAACCACATAAAGACACAAAACGACCACAAAGAGTAACAAAACGACCACAAAGAGAAAAAATGACCACAAAGAGACACAAAACAACCACATAGAGACACAAAACAATCACAAAGAGACACAAAACAACAACACAAGGACCCTCAAGTACACTATAAACATGTGTAGCTGTTGTGTTGTCATGTTGTGTGTCAGTGAGGTTCACTAACTGTGGGAATCCTCTCCACTGCTGCCGTTATTTCTGGTTCATCTGGGATGTTGTGACTCAATGCTTCCTCCCGTTGTGTTGCCGCGGGGACACACCTGATCGTTTAGCTGTAACGGCATCGTCAAGGAAACCACAATTAGCAGGCGACTAGCTGGCACGCTAATGACTCTTCTTCTGTGGTGTCCTGAGGTAAATAAGGTGTTAGAAGTGGAAATGTCACCTGTTCTGTTCAGAGGAGGAGGATGAAGAGGAGTTTATCTGCAGACCTGCTGCGAGAACGGAAGCCTGGAGGTTCAAACTGAAACAGAAGCCTGATCAGACGACACGCTAACAGCTGTAAATACCACAGACACGCTGTTTATACACAACCTTTAGCATCTTTAGAGCAACAAAACAGGACCGAGGACTTCATTTAACCCTTAAACTATCACAAAAAGATGCAACATGACCAAAATAAGAAGCCAAATGACCACAAACAGAAGCACAAGTAGCATAAATACACACAAAATGGGGACCAAAACAAATCAACTGACAAGAAACTGATGGAAAAAAAACAAAAAAGATACAAAACGGAGACAAATAAAGCAAAATGAGCACAAAATGACACATAATGATCACAAAAACATGCAAAATTACCAAAAAGAGCCACAAAATGGCCACTAAAGGATGCAAAAACAACTACTAAGAAACACAAAACAACCACAGATAGACACAAAATAATCACAAAAAGACACAAAACAATCACAAAAAGACACAAAATTAACACAAAAGATGCAAAATGACAGCAAAAAGACACAAAAAAACCACAGAGACAGAAAACGACAACAAAGAGGCACAAAACAACCATAAAGACACAAAATGACCACAAAGAGACACAAAACATCCACAGAGACATAAAATGACCACAAAGAGACACAAAACAACTACAAAGAGACACAAAACGACGACAAAGAGACACAAAACAACCACAAAAAGACACAAAATGACCACAAAGAGACACAAAACAAGCACAGAGACACAAAACAAACACAAAAAGACGAAAAAGAACCACAAAGAGACACAAAATAACCACAAAAAGACACAAAATAACCACAAAGACACAAAATTAACACAAAAGATGCAAAATGACCACAAAGAGACACAAAACGACGACAAAGAGATGCAAAAAACCACAAAAAGACACAAAACAACTACAAAGAGATACAAAATAACAGCAAAAAGACACAAAAACAACAACAGACACAATATAATCACAAAAAGTCACAAAATGACCACAGAGACACAAAATAACAACAAAGAGACACAAACAACCACAGAGACACAAAATGACACCAAAGAGACACAAAACAACCACAAACACACAAAATGAACACAAAACAAGCTAAATAACCACAATGAGACACAAAACAACCACAAACTGTCCAACAAATACGACAAAATGACACAAAACAACCACAAAGACAAACACAAACAACCATGATATAAACCAGAATCGTTTCTGATCCTCGGTGGAATAAAACTGAACTTTTTAACGTCTCTAATAAACTGAACTGTTTATTTACAGGTGAGTTAATATGGAGCTGATGACGTCTATCCTGCTGCAGACACACAACCTCCCTCCTGTCCTCCCTCCACCTCTAATTATACCTCTCACACACACACACACACACACACACACACACACACACACACACACACACACACACACACACACACACACACACACACACACACACACACTGGGGCAGCAGTGTGTCCTTGGATCCAGGAATAGAGCATCAGATCAGACAGCGGCAGCCTGGAGGAAGGAGAAGGAAAGTCAGAACCTTAAAGAGGTTCCTCTGGGCCGAGCGGCCGGCCGGCAGCACAGCGCCGCCTGGAACCGACCCGGCCTCGGAAATAAGGAGATAAACCGCCGCTCGGTGTAGGAGACGGACCCTGTATCTGAAAATAGAATCACCTTGAAGCCTCGTTCTCAAAGTGAAGCGAAAACTTGGTGCAGTTAGACAGAGTTTTGCTCACTCAGGTGATGGACGGCGCTTCTGGACAGGTGGGATCAGGTGTTGGTCGGAGTTGCAGGGCCTCAGAATCACTTTAAAATGAGTAAAACACGTTCTGTCCACAGCCAGTTATACACAGAAACACAAAGACCCTGAAAGAGACAGAAACAGACACTAAGAGACCCAAAAGATAAAAGAAAAAGCTCCAAAAACCAGCAAAAATGACAACAAAGACACTCAAAATCTCCACAAACAGAAACAAACAAAAACAGAGACACAAAACGACCACAGAGACACAAACCACAAAGAGACACAAAACGACCAGAGAGACACAAAACGACCAGAGAGAGACACAAAACGACCACAAAGAGACACAAAGCAACCACAGAGACACAAAACAACCACAAAGACACCGAAAATCACCACAAACAGAAACAAAACAACCACAAAGAGACACAATACAGCCACAGAGACAACAATTACTACAGAGACACAAAATGACCACAAATAGACACCAGTTTATTTATAGACTATAAATCTATTTATTCCAGTTTATTTACTATAAATCTATATTTTATTCCAGTTTAGTTACTGACTATAAATCTATTTTATTCCAGGTTTATTTAGTCCTGCTGGAATAAACCCTCGTTAACAGACTGACAGGAAGTGCTGCACCTGTTGACTTGCTGTCACTAAACTTTGTAATTAGCTCATGTATTTGCTGTGACAGGTAAATTAGCATGTTAGCGTGTTGACAGACGCATGTATTGTCCGTGTTGATGTGTTTTTCCCAGCATGCTCTCTGATTGGAGGCCATCTGCAGCTGAAGCTTCAATCAGCTGTCAGAGATGGAAACCAAACAAGTCTCATTCTCTCTACTCTTCTTCTTCCTATTCCTCGTCTTCGTATTCCTATTACTCCTCTTCTCCTTCATCCTCCTGTTCTTGTTCTTCTTCTTGTTCCTCTTTTCTTTCTTCTTCCTGTTCCTCTTCACACTATTATTCTTCTTCCTTTCCTTTTTCTTCTTCTTCATTATCCTCTTCTTATTACCCCTCTTCTTCATCATTCTCTTGTTCTTCTTCCTATTCCTCTTTTCCTTCCTCTTCCACAGGGTCTTCTTTTTCCTGTTCTTATTCCTATTTGTTTATTATTCTTCGTCTACCTATTCTACTTCCAGTTCTTCTTTTTTCTGCATTTTCTTCTTCCTATTCCTTGTCCTATTCGTCTTCTTCCTATTCTTCTTCATCCTCTTGTTCTTCTTCCTATTTTTTCCCTCTTTCTTTTCCACATCCCTTTCTTACTCTTCATCTTCTTCTTCATCTTCACCTTCTCACCATCCAGCAAAGTTTCTCTTCATCAAACCTACAATCAATAAAACCAGTTTATATTCCTCTTCTTTCTCTTCTTCTTCCTCTCCCTTCCTATTCTCCTCCTTCCTCTTCTTCCTATTCCTCTTTCTCTTATTACTTCTCTTCTTTCTCTTCTTCTTGGTCTTCCTCTCTTCCTCCTCCTCCTTCTTCTCTTCATCTTCCTCTATTTCCTCTTTCTATTCTTATTCTTCTTCCTCCTACTCTTCCTCTTCTTCCTGTTCTCCTCCTCCCCCTTTCTTCTTTCTATTCCTCTTTATCTTCCTCTTCTTAGTCCTCTTCTTCCTTTTCTTCTTCCTAATCTCTTTCTTCTTCCTCCTCCTCTTCCTCCCCCTCCTCCTCTTCCTCCCCCTCCTCCTCTTCTTCCTTCTCCTCCTCCCCCTCCTCCTCTTCCTCCTCCTCTTCTTCCTCCTCCTCCTCCTCCTCCTCTTCCTCCCCCTCCTCCTCTTCCTCCTCCTCTTCTTCTTCCTCTTCCTGCTCCATCAGATGTATTTGAGGTTAAATGAAGTGAATCTTTGGGGTTTCAGACCATCGAGTCTCTGGACTTCCTGACGTTCAGATAAATATTCTGTTATGGATGAAGATTTATTGACGAGGAGCACCGTTCAATCACTGATCGTTAATGACACGTGGCTAATAAAGCTTTTGCTCAAACCGACGGTTATTCTGGGATGTAAGGCCATCACTGGTGAAGGTTGTTGATTCCTGACAGGAAGCAGCAAGGTTTAGAGGAAAAACACCAAATTAAAAGCTTCAAAATGCAGAAATCAGGTTTAATTTATTTAAAAAGAACATTTAAAACAGCAGAAGTAGAGCTAAAGTCCTGAACAGAGATAAATCTAAAATGTAATGATTCTGATAATTAATCAATAATTTAACAAATATTCATGTATTCTAATCTTTTCAATGCTACAGAAGTCTTTGTTCTGTATCTATGTGGTTGTTTTAGTCACCGCAAAACACATTGGCATTACTCAGATTAGCATCACTCAGATTAGCATCATTCAGGTTAGCATATGAGCATCACTCAGATTAGCATAACTCAGATTAGCATCATTCAGGTTAGCATATTAGCATCACTCAGATTAGCATAACTCAGATTAGCATCATTCAGGTTAGCATATTAGCATCACTCAGATTAGCATAACTCAGATTAGCATCATTCAGATTAACACATTAGCATTACTCAGATTAGCATCACTCAGATTAGCATCATTCAGGTTAGCAGCATTCAGGTTAGCATCATTCAGATTAGCATCATTCAGATTAGCACATTAGCATAACTCAGATTAGCATCATTCAGATTAGCACATTAGCATCACTCAGATTAGCATCACTCAGATTAGCATCATTCAGGTTATCATCATGCAGGTTAGCATCATTCAGATAAACAATTATCATAATTCAAATTAACAGATTTGCATAATTTAGATTAATAAATTAGCATCAGTCATATTAGCATCATTCAGATTAGCATCATTCAGGTTAGCATCATTCAGATTGGCATCATTCAGATTAATAAATTAGCATCTTTCTGAGTATGCCTGTTTCTTTTTGTCATTTTGCGTGTCTTTCGCGTCATTTTGCGTTTCTGTCACCATTTTGTGGCTCTTGGTGTTTGTTTTTCATCTCTTTTAGTCGCTCTGAATCTCCTTCTGGTCATTTTGTGCTCATTTGTTTTAAATTTACATCTTCTTTTCCTCTCTGGTTGTTTATATTCCTTTTGCAACCACTTTGCATCTAGTTGGGTTTTTGTGTCTAGAACGGAATTTATCTCTGTTTGCATGGAGAAAGTTTTTGTTTGTGTTCATTTTGTTTCACTTTTCTCTTTGTTTCAGATTTTTTTATTTTGTGTTGGTTTTGTTTTGTGGAAAAATGTTGATATTTTCTGTTTCTCTCTCTGTAAATGTCTGCTGGACTTTGTAGAAGTAAAGCGAAAACAGAAGGTAAATCTTTTCCTGTCTCTGAGCAGCGTTCTTCTTTAATGAGGCCTCGGAGTAGAAACAGGATTAAGTCTCTACTTGAGGAGAACACGTCGACAGTTTGAGATTCTTCATTATTTCTTCTCGTTGTCATCTAATCTCTGCAGGATTATCAGCTAATCCTCACAGTCCAGGTAGAAACAAGTGGAGAAACACTTTCATCAGACGGTTACAGCGTTTTCTTCTTTATTCTGTGCTTAAAACATCTTTATTCTGTTTTTAAAATGACTTTATTCTGTTTTGAATCTTCCTTTAAACTCTGAATATTCTTCATTTTTATTAAAGCTGAGTATGAAAATAAACAGAAAATGGACACGAACAAGAAACTTGGATAAACACAAACAGCTGGAGGTAAAATAAGAACAAATTAAAACCTTAAATTGCCCAAATAATAAAAACGAGTGGAGCTTTAGATTCTTCCGGCTGTTAAACACGTCAATAGTAAAAACGACGACGATTCATTAGCACCAAACTTGACAGAAGAAAACAAGAAATTATTGTTTTACCTCTTTTAATTACTCTAAATTGTTCCGAAATGACTCAAATTGTCCAAAATCACTCTAAATTTGTTCAGAATTACAGTATTTTTTCACAAAATGACTCACAATTGATCAATGTTGACCAAAATTTGATTTAAATTTGTCCAAAACGACTCAGAATGTGTTCAGAATTACAAGATTTTTATTTATGATTCAAAAAACAAATCCTCAATATTCCAAGTTGATCATTTCAAGCCATGTTGATTTGAAAATGACCAAATATTTGACCAGAATGATCTAAAATGGGTCCTAAATTATTCAGAAATTGTCCAGATTTATTCAAAATGTCTCCAAACTGAACCTTTTTTTTTTTCAAAATAACATGAAATTTGATCTCAGTTCTCAATGCCTCACAGGTTTTCTCTGAATTCCTTAAAATTTTTGTATTTTTTTAAATTTGAAAACTATTTTAAATATCCAAAATGAGTTAACATTTAATTTGAAATGGTCCAAAATGCCTCAAAATGTATTCAGAATGATGTCAAAATTCTCAAAATGATTTAAAATTGTTTAGCATTTTCAAAAATTTGCCAGACTGACAAAAACTTTGTCCACAATGACTAAAATTAGCAAAAAAATTGACCAAAGTGGTTTAAAATTTGTCCAAAACACTCAGAAATTGTCCATATTTATTCAAAATGTCTCCACAATGGACCCACTTTTTGCAAAAAAAAACATGAAACTTGTTCTCAGATCTCAATGACTCAACTTTTTAGCCCCAAACCACCCACAATTTGTCCAAAAAGTATTCTAAATCACTTCAGAAAGACACAGTTTGTTGTTGTTCATTTTTATCTTCATGTCTGAGGTTAAAGGTTCCTGGTTTTTATCTTCATGTCTGAGGTTAAAGGTTCCTGGTTGGTTTTTATCTTCATGTCTGAGGTTAAAGGTTCCTGTTTTCTATCTTCATGTCTGAGGTTAAAGGTTCCTGGTTTTTATCTTCATGTCTGAGGTTAAAGGTTCCTGTTTTCTATCTTCATGTCTGAGGTTAAAGGTTCCTGTTTTCTATCTTCATGTCTGAGGTTAAAGGTTCCTGGTTGGTTTTTATCTTCATGTCTGAGGTTAAAGGTTCCTGTTTTCTATCTTCATGTCTGAGGTTAAAGGTTCCTGTTTTCTATCTTCATGTCTGAGGTTAAAGGTTCCTGGTTTTTATCTTCATGTCTGAGGTTAAAGGTTCCTGGTTGGTTTTTATCTTCATGTCTGAGGTTAAAGGTTCCTGGTTTTTATCTTCATGTCTGAGGTTAAAGGTTCCTGGTTTTTATCTTCATGTCTGAGGTTAAAGGTTCCTGTTTTCTATCTTCATGTCTGAGGTTAAAGGTTCCTGGTTGGTTTCTTCATGTCTGAGGTTCAGGTTCTTCCAGAGCTCCTCATGGACTATCTGCAGCTCTTTGGTTCCTGGTCTGGATGGTGGAGGCTGCTGCTGATGGGACTCGGCGGTGTGTGTTCGGCTGCCTCGGTGCTTCACATCATTACTGGGCTCTAATCCAGCAGCACAGAAACACTCGACAACTGCTGCCACACACACACACACACACACACACACACACACACACACACACACACACACACACACACACACACACACGTGCACTAATTACTAGCGACGTGCACACAACTACAGTGGAGGCTGATGTTGACTCTTATGGCCACAGATATAAACGTCACACACTATCCTTGTTTTACCTCCACGTCTGCAGCAGATGACAAACACACAACCTTCTACACAACAGACACAAAACACAACCTTCTACACAACAGACACACAACACAACCTTCTACACAACAGACACACAACACAACCTTCTACACAACAGACACACAACACTACCTTCTACACAACAAGAGGTCCAAACTACAGCTTAGACTGAAGTCTGCTTAAAGCTTATGGAAGTCACTGCAGTGTAGTACAGTGTCGTGTAGCATAGCATAGCATAGCATAGCATAGCATAGCATAGCATGGTGTAGTATGATATACTACAGGGTGTTCCTAAAGTCTGGAAATGTAGGAAATCTCATTAACTATAATCTCTTTTGCCTCCATAGATTAAATATGGCTTCGTCTTTGTATAGTATAGTATAGTATAGTATAGTATAGTATAGTATAGTATAGTATAGTATAGTATAGTATAGTATAGTATAGTATAGTATAGTATAGTATAGTATAGGTTTTGCTATAGTACAACACATTATAGCATAGTGCAGTATGGTATTGTATCATACAATATAGCATAGTATAGTACAGTATAAAATAGCACAGTGTAAGTACATTATAGTATAGTATAGTGTGGTATAGTACAATACAGTGTAGTACAGTGTAGTATAGCAGAATATAGTATAGTATAAAACAGCATAGTGTACTATAGTATAGTGTAGTACGATATAGTATCACGTAGTATAATATAGTATACTATCGTGTATTATAGTATAGCATAAAGATCTGTAGCGCTCAGGTAAGTAACTGTAGTATTAAGGTAAGTGTCTGTAGTATTTAGGTAAATATCTGTAGTACTAAGGTAAGTAACTGTAGTATTAAGGTAAGTATCTGTAGTATTAAGGTAAGTATCTGTAGTATTAAGGAAAGTATCTGTAGTATTAAGGAAAGTATCTGTACTGATCAGTACTGACTGCAGTACTGATCAGAGACACTAAACTCAACCAACTCGCTGCTTAAAGCTGATTTAAATGAATATTGACTGGAATAAACAGTTTTTACTTCCACTAAGACGTCTTTCTGGTAAATTAGCAGCATTTTATCGACTATTGTTCACTCTCCAGACTCCTCATTTCTTAGTTTTCTGATAAAGCTCATTTAATGACGGGGTTTGTAATAACTGCCTCCATTTTCTGTCTAATTAGTCTCCCAGATATCCCAGGAATTCACACACTATTTCACTGTTATAACGTGAGGCTGGGTTTTCTCTGATTTTCAAGGTTTTACTGAGATATTTGTGTTTATGTTTACTGACGGACTGAGATTTGGATTATTGTGTTGCCAACTGTTGTTTTGAGTAATTATCAATAAAAACAATCTGAATTCTGTGATTTCAGCTCCTAAATGTGAATATTTTATGGTTTCTTTCCTCCTTTATGACAGGAAACTGAACATTTTTGGACAAAATAAGACATTTGAGGAAACTCTGATGCACATTTTTCATAATTTTCTGACATTTTAGAGACCAAACAGCTGATTGATGAATAGAGAAAATAAACAACAGATCAATCAACCATGAAAACAATCATTAGTCACAGCAGAAACACACAAAATCACTCACAACTAAAACCAAGACACACAAAACAGCAGCAAGGATGTTCAAACTGACCACAGATTAACACAGACACAAAATGAACACAACTACATGATGTTTCAATGCAACCCGAGAAAAAACACCTGCAAGACACACAAAAGGACGAAAGCTCGCTGCCAAGAGACGCAAACTGATGCAAAATGACCAAAACAAACCAAAAAGAGTCTGAAATAAATAAAATAAAATACACACAGACACAAAATAATAGCAAAGAGACACAAAACAACCACAACAACATGTACAATTACACAAAACAACCACAAAGAAACAGAAACCAACCACAGAGACACAAAACAACAACAAAAAGACACAAAACGACCATAAAAAGACACAAAACGACAACAAAAAGACACAAAACGACCACAAAAAGAGGCCAAATCACCACAAAAAGGAAATACCGTGACAAAAAGACAAAATTCCCATCTTTTTGGGATTCTTATATATATCACATTTTAGTAGTTTTACAACTTTTTGTGGTTGTCTAATGTCATACTTTGGTTGTTTTATGTCTTTTGTGATTCTTTTATATTATGTTTTGGTAGTTTTATGTGTTTTTGAGGTTGTTTACTGTCTCATTTTAGTTGTTTTATATCACAAGTTGGCTGGTTTTTGTCTTCTGTGGTTGTTTTATGTTCCATTTTGGTAGTTTTACGTCGTTTCGTGGTTGTTTAATGGTCATTTTGCATTATATGCTGGTTGTTTTACGTCTTTTTTGGTTGTTTTATGCCTTTTTTAGTTTTTTTAATAAGTTTTGGTAGTTGTATGTGGTTTTTTTGGTTCTTTTATGTCACATTTTGGTTGTTTTATGTCTTTTTGTGGTTGTTTAATGTCACATTTTGGTTGTTCACGTGTTTTTGGTCATTTTGTGTCATGTTGGTTGTTTTAAATCGTTTTTTGGTACTTTTATGTCACGTTGGTAGTTTCACATGTATTTTTGGCTGTTTTGTGTCATATTTTGGTAGTTTCATGGGTTTTTTGGTAGTTTAATGTCTCATATTGGCTGGTTAACATCACACATTGGTTGTTTTCCGTCTTCTATGGTTCTTTTATATTACCTTTCGGTAGTTCTATGTGTTTTTGTGGCTGTTTGTCTCATTTAGTTCGTTTTACATGTTTTTTTGTTCTTTTACGTCACATTTTGGCATTTTAATGTCACATGTTGATTGTTCAATGTCATATTTTGGTCATTTTATGTCTTTCTGTGGTCATTTTGCGTCACATGTTGGTTGTTTTACATCTTCTTTGGTTCTTATATATCACATTTTTGTAGTTTCACATGTATTTTTTGGTTGTTTTATGTCACGTTTTAGTAGTTTTATTTGTTTTTTTGGTTGTTTTATGCCACATTTTGGTTGTTTCACGTCGTTTTTTTGTTTTTTATGTCATATTTTGGTATTTTCACATGTATTTTTGGTTGTTTCATGTGTAATTTTGGTTGTTTTGCGTCACATTTTTGTAATTCTTCATCTTTTTCTGGCTGTTTTGTGTATCATTGCAACAGTTTTGACATGTTTCTGTGACTGTTTTCCATCACATTTTTGCAGTTTTATGTCTTTTTGTGGTTATTGTACATCAGCTTTTTGTCATTTCATGTATTTTGTATGTGTTTTTGTGGTTATTTGGTTGTAAGTTTTAGTGGTTTCACGCCCTTTTGTGGTTGTTTTAGGTCACTTTGTGGCCATTATACATATTTTATGGTTGTTTTGTGCCAGATTTTGGTCATTTTTTGCTTGTTTTGGTTGTTTTTTGACATATTGTGCGTGTTTTTGTAATATTTTGGTCTTTGTACATGTTTTTGAAGGAGAGTTCTGTCCTATATAACTGTTCTTTCTACCTGTTAAATATTCAGAGAATGAAGCAGCATGAAAGCGTTGGGGTGGAGCAGCGCTGAGGACTATATTTAGTCTCAGTGTGTCGACTCTCTGCAGGTCCGTGACTTTTATTTCAACTCTATTTGCATAAAATCACACCAGTAGACGAGTCGAGGCGGTGACATTCACAACAACTGGGTTTATATGAACTGTAATAAGACTAACTGTCTACAGAACTTCACACTTTCTATGGGAGGTTTAGAGCTAAAAACTGAGGAACATCAGCATAGTTTTAAAGGTTTCTCCTGATTAAATGAAAAATGGATGTCTAAATGGACGTTTTTATAACCTTTCTGACCTGGAATAAATTAATTAATTGTGCATCCCGGTGACCCAACACCTTTAAAACATGAAGATGTGACGTCCATCTGGTGAAGGGAAGATTTAAATTTTAATGCTGGGGTTTTAAAATGTGACGAATGACACAGAAAGATGTTTTCTTTTCCTCTCACTAAGTTCATTTTATTTTCCAGCTGGAACAAAATTTTGTACTTTTTATCTTCTGGGGTGGGTCCAGATTTATCGCTCGTTTTGCTCAATTTTGTGGCTGTTGAATGTCTTTTTATTGTTGTTTTGCGTCTCTTTTTGGTTGTTTTTGCGTTTTTCAGGATGTGGTACAAATGGACGTCCCATCAGCTGCTTTTTTTGTCCAGTCTGAGTAATTTCATCTTTACTGGTGCAGCTCTGTGGCTGTTTGTGATTGAGGCTGAAACAGCAGAAAAACAGAGACGAGAGGCAGAGTGGTGTCGGATAGCAGCTCCTCTGATCTGTGACCTGATGAAGTAAAAGCAGCTCGTTGTCGTTAGTGTTCAGCTCAGCCCACGTTCTGAAGAAGGTCCAGTAAATAAACGTTCCTTCTCCTGCCTGTTCCATCACATCAGAGACCAGACCAGGAGTTTAGAACACACCAAAGTGGAGCGTCAAGCTATTCTGGGCGACCCGGTTCTGCAAGTAAAAGCCCCGTTAGTTTCCTGATTGATGACACTCGCTGAGTCACACCTCCAGTCTTCTACGGCCTCGTTGACTCATCGCTTCAATCACAGCTAAAAAACACCGTTAGTTCATCTGATGAACTCAAAAAGCAACGACAAGGAGAAAAATCACCACAGAAAGGTGCAAAATCACAACAAAAACTGACTAAATTATCAGAAAAAGACTAAATCACAACAAAAACTGACTAAATCAACAAAAACACACAAAATTATCAGAAAAAGACAAAATCACAAAAAAACTGGCTAAATCACAACAAAAAAACACAAAATTATCAGAAAAAGACACAAAATCACAACAAAAACTGACTAAATCACAACAAAAACACACAAAATTATCAGAAAAAGACAAAATCACTACAAAAACTGACTAAATCACAACAAAAACACAAAATCACAACAAAAACACACAAAATCACAACAAAAACACACAAAATTATCAGAAAAAGACACAAAATCACTACAAAAACATGCAAAGATCACAACAAAAACAGCAAAAACACACAAAATTACCCGAAAAACACAAATACTTTGGTCATTTTCTGTACTTTGGTGGTTGTTTTGTGTCACATTTCTGTTGTTTTACATTATTTTCTGGTTGTTTTGTGTGAGTTTTTGTAATTATATGTATTTTTAAGGTTGTTTTATGCAATATTTTGGTCATTTTATGCGTTTTTATGGTTGTTTTGCATCACATTTAGCTCGTTTTACATTTTTTCTGGCATATTTTGGATGTTACTTGCATTTCAGTGGGTGATTTACACGCACAGTTTTGGTGTTTTATATCTTGTGTTTTTTGTCGTCACATTTTGGTCATTTTGTCTTTTCATGAATGTTTTATGTCAGTTTTTGATCATTTTTATGGTTGCTCTGTGCAATATAATGGTCATTTTTTGCTTTTTGTGGTTGTTTTGAGACACATTTTGTTGTTTTATATAATTTTCTGGTTGCTTTACATCTATTTTTGGTAATTTTTGTATTTCTGAGGCCGTTTTGTGAAACACTTGGTCATTTTATGTGGGTTTTTTTTGGTTGCTTTGCATCACATTTTGGTCAGTTTAGATCATTTTGTAGCATATTTTGGTTGTTATTTGCATTTTTGTGGTTGTCGTGTCACATTTTGGTGGTTTTACATCTTTTTATAGGTGTTTTATGTCAGTTTTTCAGCATTTTTGTGGCAACGTTAAGGTGATTTTTTTGCTATTTGTGGTTGTTTTGCATCACATTTTGGTTGTTTTACATCATTTTTGTACTTTTAAGGTTGTTTGGTGCAATACTTTGTTAATTTTATGTGTTTTTTTGGCACATTTTGGTCATTTTACATCTTTTTGCGGCACATTTTGGTTGTTATTTGCATTTTTTGGTTGATTTAAACCCATAATTTTGGTTTTTATGCGCTGAACTGTTTGTGTCTTTTAAAGCTGCTGATTTAAAGTCTGGTTTGTCGTATTTGTCTGCCTTGCGGAGCTCTGTAGTCCTACTAACACAGGTTATTGTTCCTCTAATGGAGGATCTAGTTTCAGTCTGACACCAGCAGCTGAAGGTTGAAGTCAGAAAACGGAGCAGATGTTAGACGGTGACTCTGTGAACTTCCAGTTTGTGGCTCTTTGTTGGTCTCTGTGTGACGTTTTTCTTCTGATCCTCGCTGCCTGTCTGAGATCGTATCGTCCGCTTTAGCATTCAGGTGGAGGCGTCGCTCTGAGCGGCTGGAATGAGACGTCAGTGTTCATGTGAGCGAAGCAGCAGCTGCCAGGATCAATCACACGCTAACAGGTGAGAGGATTCACCTGCAGCAGCATCAACACCTCCATCCCTGGAGAGCAGCCAGGCGGTTTACACAAACACAAGCAGAGTACTGAGAAACAGGACAACACAACAACAACACAACAATAACACAACACCTCCATCCCTGGAGAGCAGCCAGGCGGTTTACACAAACACAAGCAGAGTACTGAGAAACAGGACAACACAACAACAACACAACAATAACACAACACCTCCATCCCTGGAGAGCAGCCAGGCGGTTTACACAAACACAAGCAGAGTACTGAGAAACAGGACAACACAACAACAACACAACAACAACACAACACCTCCATCCCTGGAGAGCAGCCAGGCGGTTTACACAAACACAAGCAGAGTACTGAGAAACAGGACAACACAACAACAACACAACAATAACACAACACCTCCATCCCTGGAGAGCAGCCAGGCGGTTTACACAAACACAAGCAGAGTACTGAGAAACAGGACAACACAACAACAACACAACAATAACACAACACCTCCATCCCTGGAGAGCAGCCAGGCGGTTTACACAAACACAAGCAGAGTACTGAGAAACAGGACAACACAACAACAACACAACAATAACACAACACCTCCATCCCTGGAGAGCAGCCAGGCGGTTTACACAAACACAAGCAGAGTACTGAGAAACAGGACAACACAACAACAACACAACAATAACACAACACCTCCATCCCTGGAGAGCAGCCAGGCGGTTTACACAAACACAAGCAGAGTACTGAGAAACAGGACAACACAACAACAACACAACAATAACACAACACCTCCATCCCTGGAGAGCAGCCAGGCGGTTTACACAAACACAACCAGAGTACTGAGAAACAGGCCAACAACACAACAACACAACAACTATAACACAAATACCTCCAGAATACTGAGAAACAGGACAACACAACAATAACACAAACACCTCCAGAATACACAGAGACAGGACAACACAACAATAACACAAACACCTCCAGAATACACAGAGACAGGACAACACAACAACCAGAGAGCATCACAGAGCCGTCTCATTATTTATCTACCGGAACTTTAGTCTGAAAGATGTGAAGTTACTGCAAAAATATGATAAATTGCTGCAAAAATATGATAAATTACTGCAAAAATATGATAAATTGCTGCAAAAATATGATAAATTACTGCAAAAATATGATAAATTGCTGCAAAAATATGATAAATTGATGGAAAAAATATGGCAAATTACAGCAAAAAACATGCAGAATTACTGCAAAGTATGCAAAATTACTGCCAAAATATACAAAATTACTGCAAAATATACAAAATTACTGCAAAATATGCTAAATTGGAAAAACGAGAAATTACTGCAAAAATATAAATTACTGCAAAAATATAAATTACTGCAAAAATATGCTAAATTACTGCAATTATATGATAAATTACTGCAAAAATATACAAAATTATTGGAAAAATATGCAAAATTACTGCAAAAATATGACAACTTCATGCAATAATATGTACAAGTTCTGGTAAAAACTGCAACAAGTTCTCCAAAAAAGGTGAAAATCAACACGGAAAGACCCAAAGTCATGACAAAAAGATGCAAAATTACTACAGAAAGACATAAATTACCACAGAGAGGTGAGATTACTGCAAAAACACGCAGATGTTGTGTTAAAAACTGCAACCAAATCACCACAAAAACACAGCAAAAACACACAAAATTACCATAAAATACATCAAACCATGACAAGAAGCAAAATCAGCACAAAAAGATGCAAAATCACAACAAAAACACACAAAATTACCATAAAAAGAAGCAAAATTACTACAGAAAGACAAAAATCACCACAAAGAAAGGTGAGATTGCTGCAAAAATACATAATACTATCGCACAAAGACGTCAAATCACTACGGAGGAACATAAAATCACCACAAGAAGATGAAAAATTATGACAGAAAGACAAAAATCATCACAATAAGATTCAAAATCACAACAAAAACACAGAAAATGACCACAAAAAGATGCAAGATCAGTACAGAAAGATAAAGTCACAATAAAAGCACAAAAGACGGTAAATTACTACAAAAAAAGACAAAAATCATCGCAATAGGATGCAAAATCACAAAACAACAAAATTACAACAAAAAGAAGCAAAGATTAGCACAGAATGACAAAATTATGTAAAAAATTACTCTGATCAGTAATAAAGTTTCTGTAGATGAAGAACCAGATGTTCTGAGGAGGTGCAGGAGGAACTCTGATCAGAGTCCTTAGATTTCCTCCAGAACATCATCCTGGGTTCCTGTAAAACTCTGAATCACAGAGCTGTGAACCTTTGGGCTCTTTCTCTGAATGTTTTCATGTTTTATTCACAGTCTGGTCACCTTGAAAGCTGAGCTCAAACAAACACCTGGTGAAGCTCCAGCAGAGAGATGCTCTTCAGGTTTCAACTGAACTCTGCTGCTAAATATCAATCCAAGAAATCACATCACAAACTTCCACTGCTGCTGAGAAACTATACAGAAACTAAAGAGAAGCTGTTGAAGGAGAACAAATGTGGCTGTAGAACGGAGCAGAAACACATTTATACTAAAACACCTCTGATTATATCACAGCAACAGGAAATACTGTAACAAGGAGAATACTCTAAAAAGGAAAATGTGTGTATTTTTAAAGTACATAAAATAACAAAACATAAATAATAGAGATATTATTTACAGCTTTGGTTTTAGTTATTATTCATTGTAATCTAACAGAGGAAAGCTCAACCCACAGCGCCTCCTACTGGAGCTCTGAACCATCCTCCATCTAGACCTCCATGAACCTCTGCTGGTCTACACCTGAACCATCCTCCATCTAGACCTCCAAGAATCTTCAGCCTCCATCTCTGGAGATGTTTGTTCTGACAGACGATGAAATCCGTTTCAGGATCTGTCAGACGCTGCAGGAATCCATCTGAACTCTGGAGGAGGATCTGGAGGAAGATTCAACACCACAGAATCTAAATACTGAAGGAGGAGGAAGAACGAGGAAGATGGAGGAGGAGGAGAATGAGGTCTTTCCACCTCCCACATACTCCTCTATCCTCTTCTGTCCTCCTCCTTTGAATTGTTTGAATTTTCTTGTTTTCTTTCCTCTAATTTTTTAAAGTTTCTTCTCCTTGTTATATTTCCTGGTTTGTCTCGTCATCTCATCTCATCTCCTCCCCCTCCTCCTTCCTCCTCCTTCTTCTCCTCCTCCTCCTCCCCCTCCTCCTTCTTCTCCTCCTCCTCCTCCTCTTCCTCCTCCTCATCTCCAGCCCTCAGAGCTCCTTCTCTTTCTTTCTTTCATTCTCAGCTTATATGAATCCTCCCCCCAGAAACACTGCAGTTGATCCACATGGTTCACTGGAAGGCCAGATATTACCCACAATCCCCTGCACACACACACACACACACACACACACACACACACACACACACACACACACACACACACACACACACACACACACACACACACACACACACACACATTATAAAGTCATATGTGACCTGTGTATTCTTGTATTCTGGATCTCTGAGGAAACAAACGTCAGAACTGGAGAATAAAAAACCATGAAGAGTTTAAGAGTTCTGCTGCTACGAGAGACAAGATATTAAAAAAAAAATAATAATAATAAAACCAACCAGAACCTCCTCAGAACATCTGGGTCTTCATCTCCAGCAACTTTATCAATGATCAGAGTTCTACCTTCATACTGGGAATATTTCCAGAGTTCCAGGTCCTTGAAGTCTATAGAGGAGAACGTCCCCTGGAGAAAGTTCTAGAGTAGACCTACAAACAACTGGAGAAAGTTCTAGAGTAGACCTACAAACAACTGGAGAAAGTTCTAAAGTAGACCTACAAACAACTGGAGAAAGTTCTAGAGTAGACCTACAAACAACTGGAGAAAGTTCTAGAGTAGACCTACCAACAACTGGAGAAAGTTCTCCTCTACGGATTTCAAGACCTGGAACTCTGAAATATTCCCAGTATGAAGGTAGAACTCTGATCATTAATAAAGTTACTGGAGATGAAGAACCAGATGTTCTGAGGAGGTCAGGAAGGAACTTTAGTCCTATTTGGTTGATATTTTTGAGCTGAATTTGAGATTTTGTCACAATTTCCCCTGTTTTGTGGTAGACTTGGTCCTTCTTGTGGTGATTTTGGGTGTTTCTCTGGCATATTTGAACCTTTCAAGGTAGTTTTGGCTCTTTTTGGGATGATTTTGAGTCTTTTTGTAGTAATTTTGGCTCTTTTTAGCATTTCAGTCTGTTTTTGTGGTAAATTTCCAGCTTTTTTAGTTACTGTAATGTCAGTTTTTCCCAGAACTCAGATGTGTTTCTCCTCCTAAATGTCATGGTTCTATCTGCTGGACTGATGAAGTTCTGAGGCTCAGAAATGATGGAAAAAAAGTCCATTAAAAAGTGATAAATCTGGACCCTCCTCTATGGACTCGCTGTCTGAATCTGAATTGTCCATCTGAAGGTAGAACTGTGATTATTAAACATTACAGCAGATAAAACCTAATCTTCTGCAGACAGTAACTAACCGCAGCACCGTTTTACTCTGGAGGATCTCAGAGTGTTTTTCAGTTTTACTTTCTCTTCACACGTCTTGCTGCCTCTCTGTTTTCATCTTGGGATCCATTAGACGGGAACATTTCCTACCTTTGTAATATTTTTTACAGAAACTTTCTGGTCGTGGCGCCCAATGAAAGCGTCTCAAGGTCTCAGTGCAATAAATGTGTTTGTTGTGCTTTTATTAGGCCTACGGAAAGCAACAATAACGCCGCTGTTTGCTGCAAATAGACAACAAATGAATGAAAAGTAAAGGCCTCGGTGTCAGCGGCGCTCATCCACATGTCTGCTGTCTAACGCCGTCTGAATGAAAATGCTGTACAGAAACTTTAACTTACTGTTAGCCAGGAAATTAAGATGAGAATGTGCTGATGTTGGATATCTGCAGCCACCCAGGGTTCATGAATACATAAATATGTAAAAATCAACATATACATGGCAAATGTGTCCTCTTTTATACATTATTACAGCTGCTGGGACTGGAGTTACAGGATTTCACTGACAGAAAGTGAGATTTTAGTCAAAGAACCTGCAGATAGCTGAGTCATTTTCACTCTGCAGGTAACTGGAAACCAGCCAATCACAGCTCAGGATGAGGCATCCACACCTTTACCTGCAGTAAAACTATCAATCACACTGAGCAGAAACACAAGTTCACCAGGCCAAAACCGTAAATGACATCAAAAATTTTTGATGGTTTTTTTTTTGAAATTTTTTAGATAGTAATTAATTCTTTTACAATGTTGGATATAGAATTTGAATATTTCACAGTTTAAATCAGATAAAACATCATTATTTTACAGATATTTGGAGTTATTTGAAAAAACCATGTCTATTAAAGATGAAAAATTGTGAATATATTTTTTTAAACGTTTGTTTACAGATTTTCCATTTTTCAGTTTTATTGAATTATAGAAAACTGTTAAAATCACAGATTTAAAAAAAAATACAGATTTTATTGTTGTTTACAGTTTTGGTCTGCTGCTTTTTTAATAATTACTTTTATATTTACAATCAAAGTGCAAGTTAATATTTTCTTCTACGATTTTAATCTGTAATCTATTAAAACACAAAAAGGGAAAATCTGTGAACTAACATTTTTAAAAAAATATTCAGAGCTTTTTTACATCTTTAATTTACTTTTTTTTCAAATAACAGCAAATATCTGTAACATAATGATGTTTTTATCTGTTTTAAACAATAAAATAATGCAAATTTATGCCAGATTATGAAAAATAATGAATTACTATTTTAAAATATCTGATTTTTTAAATTTTATAATAAATATATTAACTTTTGGATGTTTTTTACAGTTGTGGCTTGGCTTTGTTTTTTAAATTTACTTTTTTTGATCTGATATTTTACAGATATTTACAATTTTTTTGTAATTTTACTAGTTTTTGAATGTTGTATTTTTTATATTATTTTTCTGACACTTTTGCTCCCAGATTTTAATTTTTTAACAGATTTCTGTCTGACAGTGTGAGGCTAATTTAATCTACAATAACATGTTATATTTCTTTAGTTTTCTATTTGAATAGCTAGTAAATTGTAAAAGCATTGACCTTTTAAATAAATCTGGTGTAAATCTCCAGACCTCCAGCTGAATGTAAGTTTAATGTCCTGGTTCCTCCAGGAGAAGAACAGCAGCTCTTTAAATTAAATAAATTAAATTAAATAAACGCCTCAGAGAAGAACAGCAGCTCTTTAAATTAAATAAATTAAATAAACGCCTCAGAGAAGAACAGCAGCTCTTTAAATTAAATAAATTAAATTAAATAAACGCCTCAGAGAAGAACAGCAGCTCTTTAAATTAAATAAATTAAATAAACGCCTCAGAGAAGAACAGCAGCTCTTTAAATTAAATAAATTAAATTAAATAAACGCCTCAGAGAAGAACAGCAGCTCTTTAAATTAAATAAATTAAATAAACGCCTCAGAGAAGAACAGCAGCTCTTTAAATTAAATAAATTAAATTAAATTAACGCCTCAGAGAAGAACAGCAGCTCTTTAAATTAAATAAATTAAATTAAATTAACGCCTCAGAGAAGAACAGCAGCTCTTTAAATTAAATAAATTAAATTAAATAAACGCCTCAGAGAAGAACAGCAGCTCTTTAAATTAAATAAATTAAATTAAATAAACGCCTCAGAGAAGAACAGCAGCTCTTTAAATTAATTAAATAAATGCCTCAGAGAAGAACAGCAGCTCTTTAAATTAAATAAATTAAATTAAATAAACGCCTCAGAGAAGAACAGCAGCTCTTTAAATTAAATAAATTAAATTAAATAAACGCCTCAGAGAAGAACAGCAGCTCTTTAAATTAAATAAATTAAATAAACGCCTCAGAGAAGAACAGCAGCTCTTTAAATTAAATAAATTAAATAAACGCCTCAGAGAAGAACAGCAGCTCTTTAAATTAATTAAATAAATGCCTCAGAGAAGAACAGCAGCTCTTGAAATTAAACGTACGACTCCGACAGAAACACTGAAAACTTGATGACTTCTGCTCCTGTTGTCTGATGTGTTCAAACTCTCGGCGTGTTTCTTTGTTTTATTCATTATTAATTAACCTGAACGCCTCAGAGCTCCGAGGTTTGCTCCGTCACCACGGTAACCAACATCCAAATGAAGGCTGCGTCTTTGTTTTAATTCTAATTACTGATTATTTATTAAGAGAAGAAAAGCTGGTAACTGAGTGCAGGAAAATTAATCAAAAATCTGTTTTAAAGGTATTTTGGACAAATTTCAAGTGATTTCTGCCCAGTTGTTAGACCTTCTGGACAGTTTTTAACTCCTTCTGGACAGTTTTTAACTCCTTCTGGACAGTTTTTGACTCCTTCTGGACAGTTTTTGGCTCCTTCTGGACAGTTTTTAACTCCTGCTGGACAGTTTTTAACTCCTTCTGTACTGTTTTTAACTCCTTCCGGACAGTTTTTAACTCCTTCTGGACAGTTTTTAGCTCCTTCTGGACAGTTTTTAACTCCTTCTGGGCTGATTTTACCTCCTTCTGGACAGTTTTTAACTCCTTCTGGACAGTTTTTGACTCCTTCTGGACAGTTTTTGACTCCTTCTGGACAGTTTTTGACTCCTTCTGGACAGTTTTTGACTCCTTCTGGACAGTTTTTGACTCCTTCCGGACAGTTTTTGACTCCTTCCGGACAGTTTTAAGCTCCTTCCGGACAGTTTTAAGCTCCTTCCGGACAGTTTTTAACTCCTTCCGGACAGTTTTTAACTCCTTCCGGACAGTTTTTAGCTCCTTCCGGACAGTTTTTAGCTCCTTCCGGACAGTTTTTAGCTCCTTCCGGACAGTTTTTAGCTCCTTCCGGACAGTTTTTAACTCCTTCCGGACAGTTTTTAACTCCTTCCGGACAGTTTTTAACTCCTTCTGGACAGTTTTTAACTCCTTCTGTACTGTTTTTAACTCCTTCTGTACTGTTTTTAACTCCTTCCGGACAGTTTTTAACTCCTTCTGGACAGTTTTTAACTCCTTCTGTACTGTTTTTAACTCCTTCCGGACAGTTTTTAACTCCTTCTGGACAGTTTTTAGCTCCTTCTGGACAGTTTTTAACTCCTTCTGGGCTGATTTTACCTCCTTCTGGACAGTTTTTAACTCCTTCTGGACAGTTTTTGACTCCTTCTGGACAGTTTTTGACTCCTTCTGGACAGTTTTTGACTCCTTCTGGACAGTTTTTGACTCCTTCTGGACAGTTTTTGACTCCTTCCGGACAGTTTTTGACTCCTTCCGGACAGTTTTAAGCTCCTTCCGGACAGTTTTAAGCTCCTTCCGGACAGTTTTTAACTCCTTCCGGACAGTTTTTAACTCCTTCCGGACAGTTTTTAGCTCCTTCCGGACAGTTTTTAGCTCCTTCCGGACAGTTTTTAGCTCCTTCCGGACAGTTTTTAGCTCCTTCCGGACAGTTTTTAGCTCCTTCCGGACAGTTTTTAACTCCTTCCGGACAGTTTTTAACTCCTTCCGGACAGTTTTTAACTCCTTCCGGACAGTTTTTAACTCCTTCTGTACTGTTTTTAACTCCTTCCGGACAGTTTTTAACTCCTTCTGGACAGTTTTTAGCTCCTTCTGGACAGTTTTTAACTCCTTCTGGGCTGATTTTACCTCCTTCTGGACAGTTTTTAACTCCTTCTGGACAGTTTTTAACCCCTTCTGGACAGTTTTTAACTCCTTCTGGATAGTTTTTAACTCCTTCTGGGCTGATTTTACCTCCTTCTGGACAGTTTTTAACTCCTTCTGGGCTGATTTGACCTCCTTCCGGACAGTTTTTAACTCCTTCCGGACAGTTTTTAACTCCTTCTGGACAGTTTTTAACTCCTTCTGGATAGTTTTTAACTCCTTCCGGACAGTTTTTAACCCCTTCCGGACAGTTTTTAACTCCTTCTGGATAGTTTTTAACTCCTTCTGGACAGTTTTTAACCCCTTCTGGGCTGATTTTACCTCCTTCTGGACAGTTTTTAACTCCTTCTGGACAGTTTTTAACTCCTTCTGGGCTGATTTTGTGTCATTTTGAATAAGTTTTGAGTGAATTTGGATAAACTTTACATCATGTTTGAAAAATCTTTTGGACAGAATTTCTTTGAGTCATTTTGTTGTGTTTTTTGTTTTGTTCAGTTTTTTTTTGGCTTTTAGTCATTTTATGTCTTGTTTTTGTAGTTTCAGGTCATCTTATGTTTTTTGTTTTTTTGTATCTCGTTTTTGCTTTTTTGTGTCCAATTTTTGTCATTTTGTGTCTCATGTTTGTAGTTTAGTGTCTCGTTTTTTGTTTTTTTGTGTCTTTTTTGTGGCTTTGTGTGTAATTTTTGTCACTTTGTGTCTCATTTTTGTGTTTTTGTCTTGCTTTTGTAGTTTTGTGTCTTGTTTTTGTTTATCATCTTGTTTTTGGTTTTCTGTATCTTGTTTTTGTTGTTTTGTGTGTAATTTTTGTCAATTTGTGTTTCGTTTTTGTAGTTTAGTGTCTCGTTTTTGTTTTTTGTGTCTCATTTTTGTAGTTTTGTCTTGCTTTTGTAGTTTTGTGTCTTGTTTTTGATGTTTAGCATCTTGTTTTTGGCTTTTTGTGCCTCGTTTTTGTTCTTTTGTGTCAAATTTTTGTCATTTTGTGTCTCACTTTTGTTATTTTGTGTCTCCTTTTTGCAGTTTTGTCTCATTTTTGTTGTTCAGCACCTAGTTTTCAGCTTGTGTCTCGTTTTTGTGATTCTGTGTCTAATTCTTGTCATTTTGTCTCGTTTTTTTAGTTTAGTGTCCTGTACATAGTTTTTTTTGTACCTGCTTTCTATTGCTTTATGTGTAATTTTTGTAGTTTCATGTCTCATTAGTAAATATTTAATAAAATGTGCTTGTAACTGACTATTACAAAACAAAAACAATAAAGTCAGACACAGATATGATACATATTACTAGATATCCTGCTTTAGATGCGTCAGCTGGCAGATGTTCTATTGTTGAATCATTTCTGGTGACTGTTTTCTACTGAAGCTGCTGAAAACAGAGCCGACTATCAGCCATCTTCACTCTCTACTTACTACTGTCAAATTAGCATCTGTGTGTGTGTGTGTGTGTGTGTGTGTGTGTGTGTGTGTGTTTGAGCATGCGCGAGCGTTTTAGCATCGTTATTTCAATTATGTGTGTGTTGTGTGGCTGGGAATCCACAGTGACAGCTCATGAATAATTCTGCCGATGCGCAGGAAAGCGTGTGTTTATCTACCCTTTAGACTGCTTATTGACACACACGCACGCACGCACGCACGCACGCACGCACACACACACACACACACACACACACACACACACACACACACACATACACACACACACACACTTCCAGCGCCATCCTCACAAGGACACGCAACCACATCATGCATTAACAGGAGCTCTAATTCTAACCTAAACCCAAAAATGAAGTGTGAACGGCCGTTTGAAGGAGCGAGGAGCGCTGAAGATGTCCTCACAGTGATGGTTAAACACCTGAAGCGGTCCTCACAGACATGGCAGAACATGCACACACGCACGCACACACACACTCTTCTGCACGAAATGATAATGCCACGGATAATTAAGAGTGATGCTGAATTACAAAATGGATGAGTTAGTCCCAGTTTGAGTCTAATTAAAAGGTTCTCTGGCCTCTTTTTTCCTCTTTTTTCCGAAAATGAATATGAATGCAGACAGAAAAAAGAAACTCTATATCTGGGTGAGTTTGAGCGCAGAAATAAACAAGATTAAAGCAGCAGGAGATGGACCGGCTGCACTTTTGTAACCCTCCCTTTTGGTTCTAACACCTTCAGGTGTGATTCAGGTCCGGGAAGGAATTTTGTCCAGAACACAGTCACCCCAGAAACACACAATGACAATAGATTGTAAATTTTTAGGAAAGAAATATACTAAACCCACGTACAAAATTGAGCTCATGAATGTTGAAACGACCAAAACACTGTATCTAGGGACAGTTCACGATAATCACAATTAAGTTCACCAACAGTTCCAAGGATTAAAATGTCTTTGTTCACCCACAACTGGCCTGCCAGGAAAATCAAACCCAAACCCCTGGACAGCAAACAAACAAAAGAAAATATTGAGTGCCCTCAAGAAAAAGATCCTACCTCCTCCTTATAATGAATGTCTGACGAGACGGTCCGAGGTGATGGATGATCCCAGTGTGATGGAGATGTGGACATGGATGGACATCAACACGCAGCAGATGGATGAAGATGGAAGTCCCACTGAAGAGAATCCTCAAAAAACCAGCCTACATGGATGTGCAGGGCAGTTACTCATACAATCCATGATAAGTGTCCAATACATTTACTCCAATAAAGCTGCCATTCTGCCAGTCCTTTCTTGGCTCATAACAGGCTGTACACATAACAATACAGCATATCATAGATGAACAATATAACCTTCTGAATCTAAATGCATTCTTCCCTCGGCCTACAGCCCATAATGCAACACATTTTACAGTTTAGCACATTATTAGATTCAGTAACAGTCTAGCTGCATGAAATGTACACTAGCATTTGAACATATGTAGCATCTAACTAGCCAGCACCGAGTGGAGATCCTTCATTTTATACAGTAAATTACTCAAGTAGTGACAACATACAACTCAGTAAACACATGAAACAGTTAACAGATATCAATGGAAAACCATTTAATTCCTATCAGTTATCCCGGCTGTTTTTTAGACAAACTACGGGGCTTGTCTTTCCCGTTTTTAGCTTCACTTTGCTAGCGTTAGCATGCTACGGTAAAACCTTGAAAAACACCCATAACTCACCGGAATATCCATTTCTACGTGGTTCAAAGATATCTGATGATTCTCGACTACTTCCGTAACTTCTGCAGTTAACTTTAGTGTCAAAATACCTCTTTTATGGTTTGTTTTCTGAGTAAATCCAGCTCTAGCTCCAGCGTAGCAGCCGCACACAGAAAGAAAAGATGGCGTATTTCGGAAAGATGACCACCCGAACACTTTCTCGCGCACTAAGGAAACTTATCAAATTCAATCTAAAGGACAATAACGGCCTTCTACTACCACCTTGTGGCCATTTTCAGGTACTGATTCTCCTGAGAGAAAAAGCAAATTAAGAGACTAACTCAAAATACTGTCTAAAAACACTATTAATAACCTGAGGTCATCTACCCGGGTTACACACGGAGGCCAGAAACATCCAGCAAACAGCCTTTTTGTGATTGTTTTTCTTGTTTTACGTCATTTCATGTCTTGTTTTTATTGCTTTGGGTCATTTTGTGTCTTGCTTTTTGTTTTTTTAGGTCATTTTATGTATTGTGTTTATTGGTTTAGATCATTTTATTGCTTATTTTTGTTGTTTTGTGTCATTTAGTGCCATTTTTGTTGCTTTGAGTCATTTTGTGATGGTTTTTTTAGTTTTAAGTCATTTTATGTCTTGGTTTTGTTGCTTATTGTCATTTTGTAACTGTTTTTATTGTTTTAGGTCGTTTTGTGACAGGAGGAGGAAGAGGAAGAGGAGGAAGAGGAGGAGATGGAGGAAGAAGAGAAGGAGGAGGAGGAGGAGGAGGATGAGGACGAAGAGGAGGATGAAGAGGAGGAAGAGGAGGAAGAGGAGGAGGAGGAAGAGGAGGAGGAAGAGGAGGAGGAGATGGAGGAGGAAGAGGAGGAGGATGAGGAGGAAGAGGAGGATGAAGAGGAGGAGGAAGAGGAGGAGGAGGAGGATGAAGAGGAGGATGAAGAGGAGGATGAAGAGGAGGAGGAGGATGAGGACGAAGAGGAGGATGAAGAGGAGGAAGAGGAGGAGGAGGAGGAGGAGGAAGAGGAGGAGGAGATGGAGGAGGAAGAGGAGGAGGATGAGGAGGAAGAGGAGGAGGATGAGGAGGAAGAGGAGGATGAAGAGGAGGAGGAAGAGGAGGAGGAGGAGGAGGAGGAGGAGGAGGAGGAGACAGACAGGACAGACAGGTAGAGAGACAGGAGGACAGACAAGAGGACAGACAGGAGGACAGACAAGAGGACAGACGGGTAGAGAGACAGGAGGACAGACGGGTAGAGAGACAGGAGGACAGACAAGAGGACAGACAGGTAGAGAGACAGGAGGACAGACAGGAGGACAGACAGGAGGACAGACAGGAGGACAGACAAGAGGACAGACGGGTAGAGAGACAGGAGGACAGACAGGTAGAGAGACAGGAGGACAGACAGGAGGACAGACAAGAGGACAGACAGGTAGAGAGACAGGAGGACAGACAGGAGGACAGACAGGAGGACAGACAAGAGGACAGACAGGTAGAGAGACAGGAGGACAGACAGGTAGAGAGACAGGAGGACAGACAGGAGGACAGACGGGTAGCGAGACAGGAGGACTGTGTCTCATTTTTGTAATATTTTGTCTTGTTTTTGTGGTTTTTGTGTTTTTTATCATTTTGTTTCTTGCTTTTATAATTTTTTCTCGTTTTTGTCATATGTCCATTGTTTGTCGCTTTGTAACTTTTTTGTCTATTTTTTGTTGTTTACTGTTTGTCTCATTTTTTGTCATTTTGCGTCTCATTTTTGTAATATTTTGTCTTGGTTTTGTTGTTTTTTGTCTGACTTGTGTGGTTCTGATCCTCCAGTAAATCCTCTCTGGTTCAGTTCCAGATGACTAAATGTTGTGTTCCTTTGTCGACACTCTGTGATCTGGAAGTTGTAATGTGGAAATGATAAACTGAGGCTGAATGTTGATGAAACTGAATTTATTTTTCTTGATAAATTTCAGGTTGTTCATGATGTTTAGTAAAAAGATAATTCCTTAAATGTGAATATTTTTGCAGTAAAACAAAGGAACCATTAGGAGTTGTGGTTATTTCTAGGTTATTCTGCTGTGGTTTTACTGGTTTTACTGGAGATCAGACTGGACTGGATGTGGAACCTGGACTAAGATGATCTACAGTTAACGTAAAGCTCTGACTCCCACCTAAACCTCTACATAATCTGATATTCCAACACCTAACCTTTCCATGAATAACTAAAAACGTCTAAAAGCTTAATGGAATCCTAATTTTTCAAGCAGCAGGACTGGAATGAGCTAAATTATGGAAATATGACAAAGTGACTGCGTGTTTACGGAATATTCCTGAGTTTAGATCACACATGAACAAAGTGAAACTAAACTCTAATCTGTGACCTGTGGCTCACACACAGCCTTATTTAAACATTTGATGTTGAAGTTCAGAATAATCTTCCCTCCCCGCCGGATAATGAGGAGCTACATAATCCTCCTGACTTGTTTTGTTCTTCTCCAGTGTCTTCAGAAGTCTATTTTCCACCCGAGGCTCCATCTGCAGACTCAGGTTGGTGAGTTTAACGGAAAACGTCGCTTTATCTCCGAGTCTCCGTCCGTCCACGTGGCGTGGGTTCAGACGGACGCTTTCATCTCCCAGAAAAACACCAGCCGGCGTCAGACGCTTCCGGCTCCGAACCGACTCCGACTCTCATCTCTAAGCTGAACTTTGATGCATGACCTGCTGGTATTTGGAGGAAGCGGAGAGTCGATAGCCCCCCGCCGACACCAGCAGCGCCTCTCATTTCATTATTACTGGATCATCAGAGCAGCCAGAGACTCCCGCAGAGCAACAGCGCCTCCCTGTGGCCACGATGACTTTCTGTCAGATGGTTTTAAAAGTCCCAGATGATCCTGATGTGAACTGAACAAAACCTTAATCTGCACTTTCATTCGCACCAATAAATATTTAAACCAGGGGTGTCCAACATGCGGCCGGCGGGCCAAAAGCGGCCCTCCACAGGTTCCAATCCAGTCCTCCAGAGGGTCCAATCCGGTCTTTAAAGTGTAAAAATTCCAGAGAAGACATTAACTGCAGATTGTAAATTAGTAACACTATAAATTTAAAATCATTTCTAGACCATGACAAGTTGTTTTGATTAGAAAGTAAAATACTAGATTGTTCTTTGTTCTTTTGTCATTTTGTCTCATTTTTTGTAATATTGTCTTTTTTTGTTGGTTTTGTTGACTTTTGTCATTTGTTTCATGTTTTTGTCATTTTGTTTCTTGTTTTTGTCGTTTTGTTTCCTTTTTGTCTCGCTTGTGTTTTTGTCTAATTTTTCTCATTTTGTGTTTTGTTTTATTCATTGTTTAGTGTGTCATTTTTTTGTTTGTTTGTTTGGCTAAAAGCTAACTGGTTAGCTAATCCATTGGCAATGCTGTCAAACAAGCTAACTCTTCTTGTTATTCTTCTTTGCACAATTAAAAGTATGTCGAATTCACTATTACCTGGTTCTCTTTGTAATATACTCATGTTTGTACGTATCTTTCACTGAATTGATTAGACACTGAAGAAAACCTACAAACGCGCTGATTTTCAGTGAAGTTCTGCAGTGAAGCCATTTTACCTGATTAAAAGTGGATATATGGGTGTTTATTATAGCCTGTAGATACACTCTGTGGTGTTTATTCCCCATTTTTATATTCCTGTTTTTGTTGACATTTTGGCAAATTTACCCAACTAAAAGTAGGTCGAGTTCACCAATAATAGTTCTTGATTAGGATGTAATAATGGAGGTACAGAAAACTATCACTGATTGCTTTATTAATGAACAAAACTGAAAAATGTGCTGATTTTCAGTGAAGTTCTGCAGCAACTAGGACAGCATTGTTCCAGTAGTTCTAAAATGGATTTTTGTGAGTTTGTTTGGAATCTTTAAGGTATTTTGCAGCATTAAAATATGACAAATTTGTTATTAAAAGCTCCTGTTTGCAATATCACTGGGTTACTGTGATACTGAAGAAAACTCAGAAATAGGACAATTTACAGGAGAGTTCTGCAGTTGAGGGATTTTGTTTATGTAATCAACATATTTGGAAAATTAAGTATACTAACTTATCCTGCTTTTATGTACCCAAAGATGTACAGACAGTAATCACAGAAATACTTTTATACAAAGAAAAACTCACAAATTAGAGCATTCTTAACCCTGTTAAACCCATGGTTGCAAAATTACATCAGTTTTATTTTGCACTGTAAATTTTTAAATATAACAACAACAATAAGATAAGATAAAGATAAAGATAAAGTTCTTTATTTCTCCCCACTCCAGGGGAAATTTACATTGTTACAGCAGTTTTATTTACAATATATACAAGGGTGGCAAAATTTTTTAACAGAAAAAATAAAAATAAAAATAAAGTTTAAAAGTGCAAAGATGTGCAGTGCAAGAATGTCTGTGCAAATTTTATGGTTTGGGGTGGTAATGATATGAGTCCAGTTTATGTTAACATCAGCCAGTGATGCTGATGTTGTTCAGTCTTATAGCAGATGGAATGAAGGACCTGCGATAGCGCTCTTTCTTGCAGGGTGGATGTCTCAGTCTGCTGCTGAAGGAGCTGCTTAAAGACCCCACAGTGTCATGCAGTGGGTGAGAGGGATTGTCCATGATGGATGTGAGCTTTGCCAACATCCTCCTCTCACCCACCTCCTCTATGGAGTCCAGGGAACAGTCCAGGACAGAACCTCCTCCTGACCAGTCTGTTTAGTCTCTTTCTGTCCCTTTCAGTGCTCCCTGCTCCCCAGCAGACCACTGCATAGAAAATAGCAGACGCTACCACAGAGTCATAAAATGTCCTGAGCAGAGTCCTGCACACTCCAAAGGACCTCAGTCTCCTCAGCAGGTGGAGACGACTTTGGCCCTTCTTGTACAGGACCTCTGTATTGTGTGTCCAGTCCAGTTTGTTGTTGAGGTGAACACCCAGGTATTTGTATGTGTCCACCATGTCAATGTCCAAACCCTGGATGTTCACCGGTGCAGTCCGGGGTGTCCTCCTCCTGCTGAAGTCCACGATCATCTCCTTCGTCTTACTGGCGTTGAGCTGCAGATGGTTTCGCTCACACCAGTCCACAAAGTCAGAGATGACCATCCTGTACTCCCGCTTGTCCCCTTCAGATACGCACCCAACAATGGCTGTATCATCGGAGAACTTCTGGAGGTGACAGCTCCCAGAGTTGTAGTGGAAGTCCGATGTGTACAGGGTGAAGAGAAATATAATAATGACAGTATGTGTTATTATTATTATTATTATTATTATTATTATTATTATTATTATTATCATTATCATTATCATTATCATTATCATTATCATTATCATTATTATTATTATTATTATTATTATTATTATCATTATCATTATTATTATTATTATTATTATTATTATTATTATATTTTCATTAAATTAAAAAATATATATATAATTAAAAATTTAAAAGTGCAATGTTCTGGCAGCTGGGGCCCCAAAAACTACAGTAAAATAACAGAAAAGAACTAAAAAGAAACACATAAACAGCCAATAAAAATTTTTTAAAAAAACACACGCTCTCATGCAAAATTAAGCAAATGAATTTTTATTGTGAAAAATAAGTGTACTGAGTTAACACGTACAAGAGAATAAAAATAGGTAAATAATAATAATAATTAGATCTAAAAAGGAAGAAGTTAAAACAGTTAAAACAAAACAGTTTATATCACTATAAATATTATTTTTTATGGTTTCTACCTATTTGTGTCTATATATATGTATTATTAGAATTCTATATTGTAGGTATTCTATTATTTTAAAACATTTATTAAATATTAAAGAACAAAACAAAAGCAAAAACTAAATGAATAAAATAATGCACTTGATCTCCTGGTAAACTGGGGCCAGAAAGTGCATTTTAATTATGGAAATGAGTGTATTTTAATGAGATTTCTCATTAGTTGATGGTGTTGTTTGGCATCCAGGCTGTTTATTTCAGTTCATGTCACCGTGCATGCTGATATTAAAGACCACAGCCGATCAGAAGGAATGAGACAGCAGCTTTTATTCCACATGACAGCGAACATCCAAGGACAACGCATGCAGCTCGTACATCTAGTCAACGTGCACCCACCGTCAAACTGAAATACAGAATTCATAGATATCTCAGGGCCGGCGTGTGACGTGAAGCAGAAAACATGAAACACAGATTCATCACCACTTCAAGCTCTTGGCACGAGAATAAAACAACGATAATCCACAACATCCTGCAGCGCTTAAAGTTCCCAGCTCCCTCAAACGTCTCATTATCATCCTCTCACATACGATTCCATCTGCAGCGACGCCACGACCCCAAACGTGTCCGGAGTCGGATTATTCCCAACCAGGACACGACAGTCTGTCCGGACGGCTCGTTTGCAGGGACAGAAAACTTCTAAATGAGTCAAACTGAGGCCTGATGAACACGCAGAGCTGCTGTTAACACTTAAACTCACAATTTTCACTCATGCAGGAGACAGAAATGATCTGCAGCATGTTAATACACATGAATCAGCCTGAATTTAGCTTTTATTTTATCGCTTCTGACCACAGAATGAACTCAAAAAAAAGCTGTGATTAACGATTAACCCTCCCCTTTCCTCATTGTAGGCTCATTTTCCTCAGAGGTGTCTTCTGTGCATGAATGATTTCAAAGAAAAAGGAATTAAAGGTTGATTTTTTTTTTACAAGGAACTTGCCCAAAATTACTTAAAATTTGCCCAAAATGTCCCAGAAGTGATTCAAAATGTGTCCAAATTGACTTTAAATGTGTCCAAAATGATCTAAATGATTTACAATTCGCCAATAATGACTTGAAACTACTTTATTGACTCTAAACTTGACCAGACTGATTTGAATTGTCCCAAATGACTTAAAATCTGTGCAAAATGACCTAAAATGTCTTTAAAGGGACTCAACATGTGTCCAAATTGACTTAAAATGTGTCCAAAATGATCGAAAATGCCTCCACAGGTTTCATTATAGAAGCTGTTTGTTTCCTTATCAGACATGAAACCTTCTTTGGGATGTTTTAATTAATATTTTAATGAATCTCTTGGTATTTAATAAACTTCCTGCTCGTTATTCATGTCGTTCTAAACTCCTAAACTCCGCGGTAACCTTTGATATCTAATTAAAATGTTCCCGTCGTCTTGTTGTTTCTGTTTGTCTCGCAGTAATCTCACCTCTCATTAGCTAATTAAAGGAATCGCTAATGAAATGTCAGACCGGACGCTTCTCCTCGTAAACAAACCTCAGCTCCTCCAACGTCTGCTGAAGCCACATGAAGGTCACGAGTTGGAAATCACGACACGACACTGGATGGTGGCGGCTCGGTGGTAGCGGGGGTCGGTTAGTGCTTGGCCTCTCGGGGGTAGAACTCGGCCAGGGTGCTCTGAGGAATCCTCTTCAGCATCTCTTTGGGGAAGATCCTCATGAGCTGCCAGCCGATGTCCAGAGTCTCAAACACACTCCGGTTCTCATAGGCACCTGAACACAAACATCAGAAACCAACACTTCATCAGCCCATAGACGATGTTTACAACATGAAACCAGTCATTTCAGAAGTCCTGGTTCAGTAGATGAACCTTTAGCTGCAGCTCCATCATGGATCCTGCTGGTCTCCATCAGTCTGAACATCTGAACGTTCTTCTTATTAAACTGTTAAACTCCATCAGGTTCCTCCGGGATCCTGAGTCAACAGAACTTTTCTAGTTCTCAGCTGGATGGAGGTCTGGACTCTGACTCCTCCAGAACTTCCACCTTGTTGCCTTCAAATCATCTCTGAGGATCTTTAGATGTTTGCTTCAGCTCATCGTCTGGATGGAAAACTGATCTTGTCCAAGTCTCAGTTCTCTTCAGACTGCATCAGTTCGTCCTCCAGGATTTCATTTACCCTCTACCTGCTGCTGAGGAACATCATGATGCCACCACCACCATGCTTCACATCATGATGCTGCCACCACCATGCTTCATAATGGGGATGGTGTGTTTCTGATGATGTTCAGTGTTTGGTGTCCACCAAACATATCATCTAGTCTGATGGACATAAAGCTCCATCCTGGTCTCCTCAGACCAAAGAACCTTCTTCCAGGTGTCTTCAGAGTCTCCACATGTCTTCTGGTGAACTCTAGTCCAAATTTAATCTGAGCTCTTTCCAACAGAGTCTTTCTCTTTGTCTCCATAAAGCTTTGACTGGTGAAGAACAGACAACAGTTGTTGGATGAACAGTCTCTAACATCTCAGCTGCTGAAGCTGGAACTCCTTCAGAGGAGTCATAGGAGTCTTGGTGGCCTCCCTCTCTAGTCTCTCAGTTCTTGAGGACGTCCTGCTCTAGTCAGATTTATTCATGTTCCATCTTCCTTCCATTCTTTAATGATGGATTTAACTGGACTCCATGAGATCTTCAGGAACTTGGAAATGTTCTTGTATCGTCCTGACTGATGCTTTTCAACAAGCTTTCCTCAGAGGTTCTTGGAGTGTTTTTAGTCTTCATGGTGTAGTTCTATCCAGGAGAACTGATCCACCAGAGACTGGACCTTCCAGATTCAGGAGTCTTTATCCTACAATCACTGACCTCAGATCATCCATTAATGACTGTTGACTTCTAGAACCAACTAACCAAATACTGATGCAATCACTTATTTTATGTTTTATTTAGAAATCTGGTTTCACTTTGACATGAAAGACTTTTGTAAAAATACATTTTTTCCTGATTTTCATCCATTGATTGACTTCTGAGTCTTGACTGTAAGTGTCTGATCTGCCCCACTGCACCTTGGGAGATGAAGTTCTTCTCGAACTTGGTGAGGAACTCCAGGTAGAGCAGGTCATCAGCCGTCAGAGCCTCCTCTCCCACCACCGCCTTCATGGCCTGGACGTCCTTACCGATGGCGTAGCAGGCATACTGCACACACACAGGGCAGGTTTCACCTTGATACCAAAGACTGTTTTCATAAGTTCTTGTCAAAAAAGTCAGATTAAATCTCACCAGCTGGTTGGAAACATCAGAATGGTCTCTGCGGGTCATTCCTTCTCCGATGGCCGACTTCATGAGTCGAGAGAGAGACGGCAGAACGTTGATGGGAGGATAGATCTGTCAGGAAAAAGTGAAATCAAAGAGGATCCACCAGAAACATGAAGCACAGATCTGGTCTGGATTCACAGGAGTCAAAGTTCCTTAAGAAGGTTCTGATGGTTGACTTGTTGCTCCTTCAACAGAGTCACAGTCACGTGAAACACATCTAATTCATTTAATCTACCAGATCACACTCATTAGAGCTAACGAGTCACAAGTCAACACTAACGAGTCTCACAGTGAGACTGAACGAGACAGAAGACATGCAGAAACACCAAAACTAGGAGATGGTTTATCACCACAAAGAATAGTTTGTTTTGACATGAAATAATAAGAACACCAGTTTACAAGTCAGGTATCGAGTCAAGACTAAAAAGATCCCACTTAGGATCAAAGTCCAACTGGACAAGTCCCAAGTCAATCCAGGAGTTGGCAAATTCATTTTAAGTGTTTAACTGAAATGTCTAGTCCGAGTCATTTAATGGGTAATAACAGTCTTCTCAGACTTTAAATTAACTTGGTATCCACACCTGTCCGAGTCTCCTTATTACCTAAAAACTTGGTATTCTTAATTTGGAACCTGTGTTTACACTTGTGGGTTTTAACTTGGGACCTGACTTTGGCATGTTAGTTCTGACTTGGGACCTGATTTTAGACTTGCTCGTCTAAACTAGGGACTTGCTTTATTTCTTGTCCGAGTCTCTTTGTTACCTGTTCGAGTCTCTTTGTTACCTGTCTTAGTATCCTTATTATCTGTTTGAGTTACTTTCTCACCTGAGTTACTTCACTACGTGTCCAAGTCTCTCCTCACCTGTCTGTTGTGCAGCTGTCTGTCCACGTAGATCTGTCCCTCTGTGATGTATCCGGTCAGGTCAGGTATTGGATGAGTGATGTCTGTGGACAGAGTTAGAACCAGTTAGAACCTGGTGAGGTTCTCCAGGAGGTTCTCCAGGAGGCGGACCCTGCCGGGGCGTACCGTCGTTGGGCATGGTGAGGATGGGGATCTGGGTGATGGAGCCGCTGCGACCCTCCACCCTGCCGGCTCTCTCGTAGATGGTTGCCAGGTCGGTGTACATGTAACCGGGGAAACCACGGCGACCTGGAACCTCCTCTCTGGCCGCAGACACCTGAGCAGGACAGGAAGTACATCATCTACTTCCTGCTGTGACTTCAGAATAAAAGCAGTGATTGTGAGGCTGACCTCTCTCAGAGCTTCAGCGTAGGAGCTCATGTCGGTGAGGATCACCAGGACGTGCTTCTCACACTGATAGGCCAGATACTCCGCTGATGTCAGAGCCAGGCGGGGCGTGATGATTCGCTCGATCCTGCAACAAGGAAATAGAGTTCACCTCCATCCATCCAATCCAAGACAGACTAACAAGTCCCAAGTCAGGTCTCAAGTCAGGAATAACAACTTCCTAGTCAGATCCCAAGTTAAGACTAATATGTCAAAAGCTAGGTCCCAAGTCAGGACTAACAAGTCTGAAGTCAGGTCCCAAGTCAAGAGCGACAAAGAAAAATCAAATCTTTGTTAAATTTCGTACGTGGGGTCGTTGGCCAGGTTGAGGAACAAACAGACGTTATCCATCGATCCGTTCTCCTCAAAGTCTGACTTGAAGAACCGAGCCGTCTCCATGTTCACCTGCAGACAGACAAACAGGAAATCCTGTTGATGCACATGTAACACCTGCTGTCGATCTACTTATCTTAATGAGATGAAAGCTTTAACCTCCCTCTTGGTCTTCAAAGCGTCAGATTGTTGTGGTGAAGCAGAAACAGGAAGTTCTCACCCCCATGGCGGCGAACACGATGGCGAAGTTGTCCTCACTGTAGTCCATCACGTCTTTGGATTTCTTCACCAAACCGGCCTGACGACAGATCTGAGCAGCGATCTGAAGACACGAGAAACAACGAGAACAGAAAACGCTTCTGTTAACATTTGCTCACCTTTGGCCCAGATGGTTTCAGATATTAATTAAATCTCACTAATTACAAGAAGGCGACACATTTACATTGAATTAATGAGTGTGATTCATCAGATTTAATTAAGACTCGGCACTGTGGATCAGACAGAACATCACAGGCAGGAAATTAACGGGCTTTGTTTCACTGATTAAGATCTTCTGGGACGACCACAGAGGAACCAAACACAGGATTCAGTTTCTGTTTAGTATTTAATGCTGAGAGAAATGTTGGATAAAAGATAAAGAATCATAAAGAAGTGGCTTCAGAAAACAGTGTTACAGCTGTTAACACTGAGAGAAATGAAAAGGAAAACTCAACATATGGAAAAATTACATCAAGTTATGAATATATAAACATATATGTTATTGTTTGTCAGATAATACATGTAGAAGATAAAATATATTTATTAATTCATTAATTAATTCAATTCCAAAATTGTTATTTACATTTTTGGAAGACAAGGAAAATATATAAAAATATTTTTATATGTATGTGTGTGTGCATATAACATATTGATAATGTGACTGTGAAGTTTTTTTTTTGATTATATAAATAACACTAACTATAAAATACAGTAAGACTTTAAGATTATCAGACACATTTGTTTATTATGGGATATAAACAGGATTTAAGTATGTCTATAAAAAGTATTCACCCACTGAATCACTGTCAAAGAAGTTTAACTTTTTGTGACAAGGAACATCATCCCTACTGTGAAGCACGGTGGTGGCAGCATCATGATATGAAACATGGTGGTAGCAGCATCATGATGTGAAGCACGGTGGTGGCAGCATCATGATGTGAAGCATGGTGGTGGCAGCATCATGATGTAAAGCACGGTGGTGGCAGCATCATGATATGAAACATGGTGGTAGCAGCATCATGATGTGAAGCACGGTGGTGGCAGCATCATGATGTGAAGCATGGTGGTGGCAGCATCATGATGTGAAGCATGGTGGTGGCAGCATCATGATGTGAAGCATGGTGGTGGCAGCATCATGATGTGAAGCATGGTGGTGGCAGCATCATGATGTGAAGCATGGTGGTGGCAGCATCATCAGTGGTGTTCGTACCTCGTTGTGAGGAAGTCCTGCAGCAGAGAATATGGGTATTTTCTGTCCTCTAGCGATGCTGTTCATCCCGTCGATGGCTGAGATGCCGGTTTGGATCATCTCCTCGGGGTAAATACGACACTGAGGGTTTATCGGCTGACCTGCAATCACAAATATTATATTATATTATATTAGACTAGACTATATTATATTATAGTATAGTATAGTATATTAGATTAGATTAGATTAGATTAGATTAGATTAGATTAGATTAGATTAGATTAGATTAGATTAGATTAGATTAGATTAGATTAGACTGAAACAAACCCATGATGTCCAGGAAGTCTTCGGCGAGGACGGCTGGTCCTCTGTCAATGGGTTTACCAGATCCATTAAACACTCGACCTGTAAACACACAAACACATGACCACAGGACAACCTGCAGATTTTATCTCCTCTAAAACATTCTGAGTTCAGCCTGGAATGATTCTAACGGTTTTACCCAACATGTCCTCAGAGACCGGCGTCCTCAGGATGTCTCCAGTGAACTCACAGCTGGTCTTCTTGGCATCAATGCCTGCAGTTCCTTCAAACACCTGCAGGGGGCGACATGGAAGAGGAACTCAGTAAACACCATGATCTGGTAGAACTTCACTCTTTACAAAGTCCTGAAGAACATCAGATACCTGAACTACAGCTTTGGACCCGGTCACCTCCAGAACCTGACCGCTCCTCTTGGTTCCATCAGGCAGCGTGAGGTGGACGATCTCTGCGTACCGTGGAAACTGGTGGAGAACATCATGAGAATATCAGGAGAACATCAGGAGAACATCAGGAGAATATCATGAGAATATCAGGAGAACATCAGGAGAACATCAGGAGAATATCAGGAAAACATCAGGAGAATATCATGAGAATATCAGAAGAACATCAGGAGAACATCAGGAGAACATCAGGAGAATATCAGGAGAACATCAGGAGAACATCAGGAGAATATCATGAGAATATCAGAAGAACATCAGGAGAACATCAGGAGAACATCAGGAGAATATCAGGAAAACATCAGGAGAATATCATGAGAATATCAGGAGAACATAATAAGAACATCAGGAGAACATAAGAAGAACATCAGGAGAACATCAGGAGAATATCAGGAAAACATCAGGAGAATATCATGAGAATATCAGAAGAACATCAGGAGAACATCAGGAGAACATCAGGAGAATATCAGGAGAACATCAGGAGAACATCAGGAGAATATCATGAGAATATCAGAAGAACATCAGGAGAACATCAGGAGAACATCAGGAGAATATCAGGAAAACATCAGGAGAATATCATGAGAATATCAGGAGAACATAAGAAGAAGATCAGGAGAACATCAGGAGAATATCAGGAGAACATAAGAAGAACATCAGGAGAACATCAGGAGAATATCAGGAGAACATAAGAAGAACATCAGGAGAACATCAGGAGAATATCAGG
Source organism: Amphiprion ocellaris (assembly GCF_022539595.1). Lineage (NCBI taxonomy): Eukaryota > Metazoa > Chordata > Actinopteri > Pomacentridae > Amphiprion > Amphiprion ocellaris. Next base: position 32,612,020 of record NC_072782.1, on the reverse strand, counting down.
AGAACATAAGAAGAACATCAGGAGAACATCAGGAGAATATCAGGAGAACATAAGAAGAACATCAGGAGAACATCAGGAGAATATCAGGAGAACATAAGAAGAACATCAGGAGAACATCAGTAGAACGCCAGGAGAATATCAGGAGAACATCATGATAATATCAGGAAAGCATCGGGAGAATATCAGGAGAACATAAATGTTTAAAATTTTTATTAAAATTAATTTCTATTAAAAAAAGATTTTTTTTTATTTTTTCATGATGAAACATAAATGTTATCTCAAATTATACATTTTTTTACATTTTCTGTTCAATCATCTATGATTTTATAAAATATGGAGATTTTCAAAATTTAATTTGATAAATTGAACATTTCTGAAGTAATAATAACTAAACTTTCAGCAGCAGGTTTGTAGAAATAAAGAAGAACTAAAGACTAAAATCAGTTTCATTTGTGTTAAATTAAAAATCGGTGAAACTAATTATAGTTAAATATACAATAATTAGAAATATGGTCTCATTTTTATTTTCAGGGAATTCCATGTTATTTGATAATTCAACTTCTTTTAAATCACATTTTTAAAAGTATTTTAGTTTATATCTGATGCAGCTGCTGTGCATTTGTTCTTTTTCTGATATTTAAATAGTCTTTTAACGTATTAAGCTGAAGTTTCCTCTCTGGCTGCTGATGAATAAATCAGTAAACCCAGAATTCTGTTTAATCTGCTCACCTTCACCTGGTCCAGAATCACCAGCGGCCCGTTCACTCCAGACACAGTTTTATAGGCTGACGAGGAAAAAACACACAATCAGTAACAGAGAAATAAAGCAGCGATCTGGTAAAAAAGGTTTTAGATGAATCTGGTTTCTGTTATTTTGCTCCAAACAGCAGCATCAGGAGTTTAATTACATCACAGAGAGAATTTATTCCTCATCTGGGCTGGAAAACGTTTCTTAACAGTATTTAATGGAAAAGGTTCGTTAGTGACACAAAACCACAAAAAAAAGACAACAAAATGACAGAGTATTCACAAAACGACACAAAGACATGACAAGGAGACAGAAATTATCACAGAGACACAAAAACGAACAAAAAAACACACAAAATCACCACAAAGAGACACAAAATGACACAAAAAATACAAAAAATGACCAAAAGGACACAAATTTACAAAAAATCACAAAAAGACACACAATAATGACACTATAAATGTGATCAGAATAAACTATCCATCCATTATCTATACACCACTTAATCCTCACTAGGGTCATGGGGGGGGCTGGAGTCTATCCCAGCTGACTCAGGTGAAGGCAGGGGACACCCTAGACAGGTCACCAGTCTGTCGCAGGGCCACATACAGAGACAAACAATCACTCTCACATTCACACCTACGGGCAATTTAGAATGATCAATTAACCTCAGCATATTTTTGGACTGTGGGAGGAAGCTGGAGTACCCGGAGAAAACCCACGCATGCACAGGGAGAACATGCAAACTCCATGCAGAAAGATCCCGGGAAAGCCGGGACGCGAACCAGGGACCTTCTAGCTGCAAGGCGACAGTGCTAACCACTATACCACTGTGCAGCCCCAGAATAAACTCAAGACCAATAATCAGATTTAAATCAGTTTCTAAATATTCCTGTTAAAATGTTCTCAGCCTCTGATGCTGATCAATCAGTTGATTAGTGATCAGTTGATCAGTGATCAGTGATCGGTTTCTAGCCTGATCCCTGATCAGTCTCTAACAGCAGGACCAGTGGAACCAGTGGAACCAGTGGAACCAGTGGAACTAGTGGTACCGCTGGAACCAGTAGGACCGGGACCATTGGAACCAGAACCAGTAGAACCGGGACCAGTAGAACCAGGACCAGTAGAACCAGTAGAACCGGGACCAGTAGCACCAGTAGAACCAGTAGCACCAGGACCGGCAGCGGGACTCACTGAGGCGGGGCTGGGAGATGTAGTCCCGGGTCACCGCCATCACCTGCTCCCGGGACGCGGCGCTCGGAGCGGCGGCCGCCGGTCTGCTGCCGCTGACGGCGGACGACAGCTCGTTCATGGCTCCGTTCATCATCCCCCGGAGAGCCTTCATCGCCATGGTGGACCGGAGAGACGCAGAACCGAGTCGTGACCGGACGGAGCATGCGCAGTGAGGGGCAGCTGCAACGGAGGAGGAAGAGGAGGAGGAGGAAGAGGAGTGGAGGTAATTTAATACATTTATACCAATAATAATAATAATAATAATAATAATAATAATAATAATAATAATAATAATAATAATAATAATAATAATAATAATAATAATAATAATAATAATAATAATAATAATAATAATAATAATAATAGCAATCTCAGGATGTAAGCAGGTTAATCAAAATAAAATAAATAGGAGGAAGATGACTGATTGTTAACTGGAGGTGATAAATAATAGATGTATGCTTCTGCTACTAATAATAAATTACTTTTCTTTAATAATAACTGATATACTATTTATATTTTGACAGAAAATATATTAAAATTAATTAAAATAAATCTGTCTGCATTTCTACAAAAAATCTAAGTTAATTAAGATTAAAAAATTAATAATTTTCTTCGAGTGCAAAAAATATAAATTAAATTTAGAAATAATTATTAAAAAATAATTAGATTTCTACTGATGAAAATATTAAGTTTTTTAAGTTAAATAATTTCTTCCTTTGGGAACATATTTTTTAAAATAAAAGTTTGTTCTTATTAAGCATAAAAAGATCAGGGGAAAACCTGGAAAAAAACAAGTTTTTTTATGGCTAAAAAATAAATTCCAGCCAGTATTTTATTTTAAAGTTGGTTATTAATAAAATGATATGAAGCAGAGATTATTGATCTACTGTCTAATATTCCAGATTCTGAATCAAGGACATGATGAGAAATAAGAGAGAAAAGTTCAGGTTTTAATCTTTAATAGTTCCTCACATGTTGTTAATCAAATTTAATGAAAAATAACTGAAGAAAAAGATTTAAAAACTCATTTGTTTTTTTGTTTTTGTTTTTTTACCAAAGAACCAAAACTAATAATGAGATGAATTTATCTGCAGCAGGTCGGAGGTTTGATTGTTTTTATTGATTATTAGTTTATTAAATCTGATCAATATTTAGTTCACACAGATGTAACATCTGAGAATAAAAGTGATTCAAACAATCAGAGTCGTAGTTTCTGATAAATTCACCTCCAGTGGTTCCATGTCTTCTCCTGGTTCTGGTTCTGTTAGCTTCATGTTTGTTTCTGAGACGAACACAGAACTCCAGAGGAACCCCAGAGGAACCCCAGAGGAACCCCAGAGGAACTCCAGAGGAACACCAGAGGAACCCCAGAGGAACACCAGAGGAACTCCAGAGGAACTCCAGAGGAACTCCAGAGGAACCCCAGAGGAACCCCAGAGGAACTCCAGAGGAACACCAGAGGAACCCCAGAGGAACTCCAGAGGAACCCCAGAGGAACTCCAGAGGAACTCCAGAGGAACACCAGAGGAACCCCAGAGGAACACCAGAGGAACTCCAGAGGAACTCCAGAGGAACTCCAGAGGAACCCCAGAGGAACCCCAGAGGAACTCCAGAGGAACACCAGAGGAACCCCAGAGGAACTCCAGAGGAACACCAGAGGAACTCCAGAGGAACTCCAGAGGAACACCAGAGGAACCCCAGAGGAACACCAGAGGAACCCCAGAGGAACTCCAGAGGAACACCAGAGGAACTCCAGAGGAACTCCAGAGGAACACCAGAGGAACCCCAGAGGAACACCAGAGGAACCCCAGAGGAACACCAGAGGAACCCCAGAGGAACAGGTTTTAATGTTTTATTTACTGAACAGAATCTGAGTTCAAACAAAGTTTTCTTTTATTTTAGAAGATAATAATAAAAGTTCTGTCGGTTCTGTGAGTCGCTACAGAACCTCAGTAGTCGTACCCGTTGGTTCTGTGTCGGTTCTGAGATCTGGGCCTCAGTTTGGGCTCCCAGAACTCTTCAGGTTCTCCATGGTCCCACCAGGGCAGGGGGGGTGGAGGTGGAGGATCATATCTGGACCGGAGGTTCTCCGGAGGATCGTATCTGGACCGGAGGTTCTCAGGAGGATCGTATCTGGACCTGAGGTTCTCAGGAGGATCGTATCTGGACCTGAGGTTCTCAGGAGGATCGTATCTGGACCGGAGGTTCTCTGGAGGATCGTATCTGGACCGGAGGTTCTCAGGTGGATCGTATCTGGACCGGAGGTTCTCCGGAGGATCGTATCTGGACCGGAGGTTCTCCGCTGAATCGTATCTGGACCTGAGGTTCTCCGGTGGATCGTATCTGGACCGGAGGTTCTCCGGTCGGGGCCAGTGGTACCGGGACGGGGAGTGAGGAGGGGGGAGGCGGTGATAAGGATGATGGACCAGACCTCTGGGAGGAAAAGATCTGGAAGAACCACAGAAAGTTCTGAAGGACAAAAACAAACTAGAAATATTAGAAATATGAGAAATTTTTAAGGATATATTCATAAACTGAATATAAAAATTTAAAAAAAATCTATATATTACTTTTTCAAATTTTATTATTGAAAATTACACTCATTAACTGAATATAAAAAAGTTAAATATGTATTTTATTTTTTAAAATGGCATCATTACTTTAAAGCTATATTCATAAATCAAATAAAACTAATTTTAAAAAGCATTATTAACTATTCTTTTTGCATTTTATTATGATTGAAGTTACGTTCAAAAATTGAACATAATTTTTAAAAAATATTATGCATTTTTTTACATTTTACTTGTTACTTAAAGTCATATTCATAAATTTAATTTAAATAAGTACAAAAAAGCCTATTAGAATTTTTTTTCATGTTATTATTTTAAAATGATATTCATGAATTGAATTTTGAAAAGTAAACAAAAACAGTATTATTCTTTTAACATTTTTTTTTATTATTTTATAGTTATATTTAAGTATATTTTTGGGACAATTTTTTATTAATTTTGCAACATTCTATTTTTTTTTTACATTTTAATGTTTACAAACATTTTTTAAAAATTAAATCCTTTTTTCTTATTTTATTTGTAATTTTCATTGTTTTATAAATATGTTTGGGACATGTTATCAATTATTTTCCAATATTTTACTTCATTTATTCATACATGTTATTAAATTTGAAGACATTTTTAAAACATTTAATAATCTTATATTATTTGGTTGTTTAAAAAATATATTTTTGTAATTATCATCATCATCATTTATTTAGCAATATTGATATTTTTAAAAATGTTTTTGGACATTTAATTAATATTCTTGGAACATTTAAACAGCTTTTATCAGGTTTAAAATATTGTAGGGTGTTTTCTAAATATTTTGTGGAATATTTCTGAGCATGTTTTGGTATCATAAAATGTTTTGGGATATTTAAAAAAAACTATATTTTTCAGTCTTCTAATCTTTTTAAAATATGATTTTGATTACTCTATTACAATAAAACATTTCTACAACATTTTAATAGTTTTTCAAAATATTTTGTGGCATATTTTTGAGCTTGTTTTAATTTTAAAACATCATGGAATATTTTTTTAAAAAACTAAAAATGATTTTAAAAAACAGTAATTTTTGTCTTATAATCTTTCAAAAAATATTTCTGATTACTAATATAAAATATATTTCTCAAACATTTTAATATTTTTTATAAATATTTTGTGGAATATTTCTGAACTTGTTTTAATTTTGATATAATAATGTAAAATATATTTCTCAAACATGTACATATTTTTTATAAATATTTTGTGGAATATTTTTGAGCTTGTTTTAATGTTACATTTTGGAATTTTTTTAAAAAATTAAATATAATTCAGAAAAACAATATTTTCTTCTTTATCTTATGATGTTTTAAAAAATATTTCTGATTATTTTCTGAATATTTTTGAGCTTGTTTCAATATGTTAAAACATTTTTGAAAATGTTATTTTTTAAAAATTATTTAGTCTTATAATCTTTTAAAAAAAGATTTTGACTACTCTATTTATATAAAATACATTTCTACAACATTTTAATAATTTTTATAAATATGTTGTGGAATATTTTCGAGCTTGTTTCAATATGACAAAACATTTTTGAATATTTTATTTTTAAAAAATAAAATTATTTTTAGTCTTATAATCTTTAAAAAAATATTTTTGACTACTCTATTAAAATAAATTTCTACAACATTTTAATAATTGTTCTAAATATTATGTGGAAAATTGCTGAGCGTGTTTTAATTCTGATATAAAGTAAAATATATTTCTCCAACATTTTAATATTGTTGATAAATGTTTTTGAATTTTAACGTCATGTCTCAGAGGATCAGAGCAGGAGGATGTTGGTTCCCACCGTTGGCTCCAGCCGTCGTTAGAATCACTTCTTGTCTCGTCAGATGAAGTCAGACCTGGAGGATGAAGAGCCTGACCTTTCTGAGGCTCCTGGTCGTGTTCCTCCATCCCATCATTACTGCCACACAAAGCTCAGAGCGTTTACTAAATGCATCAATAGCAGACTTCTAACGCAGCGCAGACACAGAATAATACAACAGACAACAATAAATCTTTAGTAAGTCCTTAATTTACTGACATTAATGTGACATTTTAGCCAATAACTGATCAGTTTTTGTTTCCTGTTGTGAAGAATTAAAGTAATTTTTTAAAGGATTTTAAAAGGCAGAAGAAAAATAGATCAGCTGTAGTTCCTGGTTCTTCCACCAGGGGGAGCCTCTTCCTGTTTAATGGGTTAGGGGTTGGGGGTTGGCGTTACGGGTGTGTTTGCTGACCGCCTGTAAGGGTCCATAAAACAAACCCACCTTTTCTGGGTTTTTTTAAAAAATATTAGACAAATTTTGAAATACTTTGGACAAGTTTTGTGTCACTTTTGGCCACATCTGAGTAACTCTGGGCAGGTTTTGAGTCATTTTGAACAATTTTAAAGACACTTTAAACATGTTTTTATTGTCGTTGATAAATTCTGAATCATTCTAAATGATTTTAAGTCACTTGGGATGAATTTCAAGTTGATCTGCAGCATCAGCTTCTAAATAAAGTCTCTAGATGTTGTCTGGATTAGTTACTTTGCTTTCTGTCATTTTGAACAGTTTTATCTAATTCTGGACACATTTTAAGTTCCTTTATTTTGAGGTTTTGAGTCATTTCAGACATGATTTGGTCATTTTTGATCATTCTTGAATAATCTGTGGCAAGTTTCCAGATGTTTCAGACATAGCTTTGGTTATTGGTTGCAAATTTTGAATCATTTTGGACAAATTTAAGGTTGTTGTTTATTGTATTGGACAGATTCTGGATCATTCTGAATGACATCACCTCTCATTCTGGATGAATTTCAAGTTAGTCTGAACAAATGAAATGGCTCTGCAGCACTGTGTTTGCAGTGTTTTGAGGCGTTGAAACGTTGTTTACCTCCTCCTCGGTCCTCGCTGCAGGTCGTCCAGGTAATTCTGTCTCTCCATGTCGTGACCTCGAGACGAGTTGAACACTGAGGACAGAAAACATTTAAAGTTCCACCTGAAAACTGAATCAGACGTGAAATAAGAGGCGAGACTCACGCTGCACCGCCTCGCTGGGATCCATGCCGTCCACGTCGATCAGGTACCTGCAAAACACACACCTGTCAGGCTCCGCCCACATCTATTAGACTCCGCCCACATCCACCTGCGTGCCTGCAGCTTCAGCTTCTTACCTGCAGATCAGGTAACCGGTTCGGTTCAGGCCGTGGGTGCAGTGAACTCCAATCAGCTTATCTGAGACACGGAAATTATTTTTACAATCACAATAATATTATTATGAGTATTTTTGGAACATTTAATAAATAATTGATTATATTATTGGGGTGTTTTGCTCATGTTTGTGCAGATTTTAATCATTTTCTAAACTATATTCATATATTTAGATCATTTCTTTTTTTTAGATAATTACATTTTGGGACATTTTAAAATATTTTTCACATCTTATTGAAATTCATTTTAAACTTAATATCTCTGATTGTCATGTTTATGTTTTGGACATTTAAGTCCAATTCATTCATATTTTTGAAATATTAAATTTTTAAATATATTTCTTAGATATTTAAATAATGAAATATATTTAATAATATTTTTTTAAAATATATATCATTGGAATTGAGGAACATTTTGTTTGCATTTTTCTAACATTACTGCAATATTTCAATTCTTATTTTAATATTTCTGCACATTTTATTGATCTATTTTAAAATTTTTGTGATATTTTATAAATATTTTTCAGGTTTTAATCAACATTCAAACATTTACATTTTTTAAAATATTTTTTGGACATTTTATGTATTTTTCTGCTATTTCTGCCTCATTTGAATCCTTGTGTTGAATATTTTCCTCCATTTTCTGAATCTTTCGTCAGCTTTCCGACTCACCGTTGTCCTGGTTTTCTCGGAGAAACTGCCGGACGCTTCGTTTGAAGCTCAGGATGGTTTCGTCACTCGGAACTTCGTGTCCAGCTGTGAAGATCTTCACACAGAGCAGAGACTGAGGAACGTCCTGAGGAGAAGAAGAACCAAATGAAGAACCTTCAACCAGAATTTCACTCTGTTTCCATGGAAACTAAAGTTTATGAAGCAAAACCTGAAGTCTGGATTTAAGAAACGAAGCTCTGAGAGACATCAGGAGAAAATACAAGACTAAGAAAAGGATCAATTCTGTGTTTCTTTTGGTTATAATTGGTTTTAAATTGGTTTTAACTGGCTTTACTTGGTTTAAAATAGATTTTTAATTGATTTCAAATTGGTTTTAATACTGTTGTAATTTGCTTTAACTGGTTTTAGTTGGTTTTAATTCATTTTAATTGACTTAATTGGTCTTAATTATTTCTTAATTAGTTTTAATAGTTTTTTCATTAGTTTTAAATGGTTTTAAATGGTTTTAAATGGGTTTTAATTGGTTTATTATTGGTTTTGCACTGACTTTTAGACTTTAGGTCTGGTTTAAGACTTGGCTTTGGACTTAGTTTAGTTTTTAACTCATTTTGAATCTGGTTTTATTCACAGTTTTGTCCTCATTTCTCTGAATCTGTTTCCTACCGTCAGTCTGTAATATCTGCTGGTGAACGTCAGGTCGATGATCAAACCCAGTTCCTGGTTCTGTTTCTTCAAAGCGTCCAGAAGATCCCAGTGACTGAAGACGTCTGAGGAGGAGGAGAGCCGCCGGTTCAGAGCCTGGAAATAATTAGAATAAATAATAATAATAATAATAAAGAAATAGAGCTGCTGGTTCAGGGCCAGGAACCAGAAAAACAATGTCAGAAAAACTGAGATTAATAAACATAATAATAAATAAACAAAGCTGAGCCGCCGACCTGCTTCAGAGGAACTTTGAAGGCGATGAATCGAGTCCCGTGAAGCCGTTTTCCAACCGCTGAGTAATCCAGCCACCTGCAGAGAAACACTTCATTACTGATTATTGATAATTAATATATTAATATATTAATATCGGTCTGGATATTTCATGCTTTCAGTGCAGAAGCTCTTTCTTCTTTGTGTTTTTGTGTTTCTCACGGCACAAGTTTTCCATATTATATTTTAAATTCATGCGAGAGGCTATATTAGAAAATAAAATAAAGATTTCTGTTCACTAAAACCTAAAAAGTGAGGATGAAAAATGACCCATACAGGCAGAATAAATAATAAATACATTTCAGGAATTAAAAGTAAACAGTAAAGTTGACCTCTAGGATTTATTTCTATATTTGTGCTCATAAACATCTCATTATTTCCATGTTTATTTATTTCTACATTTACTCAAATATTTCTCTATTAATTTACATTTATTATATATATGTTTTTCTACATTTATTTAAAGATTAATTACATTATTTCTGCATTTTTACACATTTATTTATGTTCACATATATTTATATGTTATGTTTTTTTTCTCATATTTAAATCTTTTCATTAAGGGCAAAATAAAATTTACACATACTTCTGTGTTTTTCTATTTTTTCAATTTCTGCATTTTTTTTAAAAAAAGCATTTATTTATGCATTATATATTTATTTCTGTATTTTATATATTTCTGAATTTCTGAATTTTTGTACATTTATTTCAGTATATTCATTAAAAAATAAGATTTTATTTTCTAATTTTTTTACTTATACATTTATTTGTTTTTAAACATTTATTTATGCATTTTATATATCAGAATGTCAGAATTTATTTATTTCTGTATTTTAATTTAAAAAAATATTTTTTTCAAAATAATAATTATTTTTTGCAGATTTATTTAGAATTGTAATTTCTACTTTAATTTCTTTATACGTTTTACATATTTATTTATTCATGTATTTTTAAATAAATGTATTAATTCATGCATTCATTTAATCACACATTTATTCACCTATTTCTGTATTCTTATACATTCTTTATCTTCTCATTATTTTTCACTTATTTTCTTTTTATCTTTATATATTTTACACATTTATTTATTAATTATTAATCTCTTTTTAGAAATGTATTTATGTGATTTGAATGCATTTATTTCTGTATTTTAATTTAAAATAGTATTTTATTTTCTAATGAATTTTCTTTTATTTATTCATACCTGTATTTTATACGTTCATTTCTCTAGATATTGTACAAATTTATTTATTTCTGTATTTTTTACAAATGTATTTACTTATACATTTATTTAACTACACATTTATTAACCTATTTCTATATTTTTATATATTTTAATATTCTAATTATTTTTCATTTATTTTATTTTTATCTCTATATATTTTACACGTTCATTTATCTATTTTTAGAAATGTATTTATTTATGCATTATACATTTATTTCTGCATTTAATATATTTCAGAATTTCTGCACATTTATTTCTGTATTTCAATTTAAAATAATATTTTATTTTCAAATTATTTTTGTTGTTATTTAATTATGTCTGTATTTTATACTTTAATTTCTCTATATATTTCACACATTTATTCACCTATTTCTGTATTTTTATACATTTTTATTTTCTTTTTATTTGTATCGTAATTTTTTTATATAAATGTATTATTTATGTGCTTTTTTTTACATTTATTACATATTTATTCACCTACTTCTGTATTTCTATACATGACTAATTTCTGTCTTTTCCACAGTTATTTCTAAGTGTGTTTGTTAAATTTGGTATTTCTATATATTTATTTCTGTATTTTTCTACGTTAATTTCTTTGTTTAATTATCTGCAGAAACTCTATAAAGCTGAAAATGAAATAAAAACGTGTTAAAACGTCATTAAGGTCCAGAAAAGGACTAAAAACAGCGAATTAAACAGTTTATAGACATTTAACTGTTCAGTAAAACTGTTGCGAACTCATTACTTTAATATTCTGGTTAATATTTTGCTTTATGATGTGATAAAACCTGATAATTCTGATCATAGACACAGATATCAGACGTTAAATAAAGGTTTGTGGTCTCACCGGTCCGGGATTCCGTTCTTCTTTCTGCCTCCCGTCATGTTTTCTTTCTGTTTTTAGCTTAACTATAAAACTATAAAATCATCTAAAAACCACCACGTGGACAAACTCAGAGCGAACAGCTGATTTCTCCTTCCGGCAGCAGCTTCAAATTAAAACAAACAAACTGTAAATAAAATACATAAAGTCCGTGAGACGCTTCAATCCTCTAAAAACTCACTTTCATCTCCGTTTCTGTCGGAAAACAAAAAACATTCTGGAGCAGTAAAACACCGACTGACGGCGCGCGTTGATGACGTAGGCCGCTAGCTGACGCACGGCCGCCCCCTGGTGGTAAAAGAAAACAACAACACACAAATTAAAAAAAACAATAAAAACTCGTTTTTACATCGATTTTTACTTATTAAAACAAATGTTAAATACAGATTAGCAATTAATTTTATTTTAATGCATTTATAGCTTCCTGTATAATTTATTTTTAGTTTTTAGTTTATAATTTGCATTATTAATATTACTATCCAGTTATAATAATAATAATAATAATAATAATAATAATAATAATAATAATAATAATAATAATAATAATAATAATAATAATAATTGTTATTGTTATTGTTATTGTTATTATTATTATTATTATTATTATTATTATTATTATTATTATTATTATTATTATTATTATTATTATTATTATTATTATTATTATTATCATCATCATCATAATCATTATCAGATTAATTTCAAATTAAATGCATTTACATATTTTTTTTTAAACAAACAGATATAAAAACATAATTCTAAAAATAAAATCTGGAAATAAATTTTTTGTTTGTTTTTTAAATTAATTTAGTAGAAGAAAAATAAATGCTGACATAAAATGCATTTAAGTAAGGAAATAAAGAAACTAAGTAAATACAATAATAAATATAAAAGGATAAACAGTAAATAAATAACTCCAAAATTTTCCTTTGGTTCGTTGTTTTGCATTATTTCAATTAATTCTGCGTAGTTTATTTTTATATACATGTTTTATATGCATAAATATATAAATATATATCTAAATGCATTTACTGATTTACACCACGATCATTTCTGCTTGTTTATTATTACACATAATGGTGTTTTTTTACTTTAGCTTCTGATTGACTGCAGTTTGTCTTTAGTTTCAGTTTTTTCTGACGGCAGATGAAGTAAAACTGAAGAAATACTTGAGTCAGTCATCATCTGTTTTACAGTCCAGAAAAGCAAACACCTGATGAGAACACACCTGAAAAGTCCAGCTGCTGGCAGACATGTGGAAGGATTGTACAGCGAAGTTTCCTGGCAGAGACAAAACCTCCAGAATTATGTAAGACTGTGAGATCACTTCATGTGATGACAGCAGCAGGAAATGACCAAACATGGAGCTGTACAGGTGTGTCATCATCCTGACAGGTGTGTTCACAGACTTTAAACATGAGTCAAAGTCTGGCAGATTCAGCTGCAGCTTCATTCATACAGATTCTACCTGAACATGCTGCAGAGGAAGCGACTGATGGACGGGGACAGGAACCGGGCGGTTGTGGTCTCTGTGGCCCGGTACAATCCGGGGGTTCCACTGAAACCGAGACCTGGAGCCAAAAAAGATGAAAAGAGGCTCCACAGAACCCTCAGCCGGCTGGGCTTCAAGGTGGAGCTACATAGTGACCTGAGCGGTGACGAGATCTACCAGTTGTTCCTGGAAGGTAAGACGCTGAAGATCATTTTATTCATTAATTATGAAGCTAGAACCGGAAGGTAATACGATTCAAGAACGTAGATCATGGAAGGCATGCTTTTCATGTTCTTTCACTGGAGTCCAGCAGATTTTTATACATCAGGTACCTGAAATATCAGACAGGAGTGCAATGAATACTTAGCATCCAAATACCTGAGAACCTGACCTCTAGAACATCCTAGTAGGCCTCTAGATCTGCCTCTGGGCCCCTTAAATACCTCAACAATTCCTAGACAATTTTCAACAATCAGTAGAGAATCCTTAACCTCTAGGCCTCTAGTGCCTCCCATTAATGACAAAAACCTCCTAAAGGACCTCAGGAACCTCCTCGTTTTCCAATAGAACCTTCTAAAGGACATATAGAACCCGTCAACGAACCCTTAATCTCCAAAAGAACTTATTGTCCAGTATAAAATCCCAGAGAGCCCCTCGTGGCTTCTCGTTTGCAACTAAAACCTCATAAAGGATCCCTAGAACATCCTCAGTTTCCACTAGAACATCCTAAAGGACACATATATCTTACTAGGCGATGCATAAAACACCTTAAAGAGATTCCAGAACCTAACTGTTGACCCCTAAATGCCCTGAAGAACTTGTAGAACCTCGTCGATGACCAGCAGAACCTCCTCAAGAACCCTCACATTCTTAAAGGACCTCTAGAACATTTTATTTGGCAAATTAAACATCTTAAATGACTCCTAGAACCAACTCCTTGGCCACTAAAACATTCTTAAAAACTCATTCAATTTACTAATGATCCATAAACCTCTTAAAGAACCTTTAGATCTCCCAAAGAACCTTTAATGTCCAGTGTTTAATGACCCCCTCAAAAGGCTCACGACTTCAAAGGACTTCTAGGATGTTGTCACTGAAAACTAAAACTCTTAAACAACCACTAGAACCTCCTATGTAGCCACTTTGACGTCTTTTAAAATCCGTAGAACCCTTTAAGTCATCATCTGGCTGTTAGCATTCACATTAGCATTTAGCCTGTGGCCCCTTTATCAGCAGACTGGAGACTGATTATTGTGACACTGTGACCTGGTCTTTATGTAACATTAATGACATAACTGCTTCTCTAATCAGGACAGAGAACAAGAAATTAAAAACAAGTCCGAGTTCTACTGCTGCTTATCACTAATAGATAAAACTGGGCAACGACACACATAAAACCAAACTAGAACAGAGAAAAGAAGCTGAAGTGATTATGAAATGAAGACAGAATGAAGGTTTCTGTGAACAGCCTCAGGACTGAATGTTCTCTCACCTGTAAACTGAACAAACAGGTGCAATGACTCCTGAGCTGCAGGTAAACACCTGCTGCTTCTGCTGCATTGTGACTGATAATGACTGAGTGGAGCTGATGAGGCGTCACATTCTCATGTTTGTACATCAGATGACAGTAAACACCAGTTACACAACTGGAACCTCCCAAACTACCTGCAGAACCTCCTCAGTGACCATTAAAACGCCTAAGCTACCTCTAAATCCTTCAAAGTGATCGATAAAACATTCAAAACACCCACAGAACCTCCTCAGTAACCATTAAAACACCAACAATAACTGTAGAACATCCACAACCATTAAAACATCTAATCTACCCTTAGAAATCCTTTAGTGACCATTACCGCCTCCTAAAGAACCACGAGATCTTCCTCAGTCACCACTACAACCTCTAAACTAAGTATAGAACTTCTGCAATGACCATTAAAACATCTAAACAACTTCTAGATCCTTCTGAATGACTGCTAAAACATTTAATCCGCCCATAGAACCTCCTCAGTGACAATTAAAACATCTAATCTACCTGTGAAATCCCTTCAGTGACCATGACAGCCTCCTAAAAGACCTCTAGATCCTTCTCACTGACCACTAAAATCTCCTAAGTGACTCCTAGAACCGCTTCAGTAGCCAGTGAACCCTCCTCAAAAGCCCCTTGGTCCTCCTAAAGGACCTGTAGAACCTTTTATTGTCAATGAAAACCTTCTGAACTAGCAGTAGAACCTCCTCAGTGATGACTAAAACATTCAAACTACCCCTAGAACCTCTTCAATGACCACTACAACTCTTGGGGACTGACAGAACCTAGACTGCCTCTAAAACCTCCTTAAGAACTTCTCCAACGTCTGATTGACCATTAAAATGAGCTTCTTGTTCTGCAGAGAGCCGGCGGCCGGTGAAGGACTGTTTTCTTGCCGTCTTGTCGTCTCACGGTGAAGAAGGCTGCGTGTTCGGAGCTGATGGACAACCCGTCCATCTGTCTCGGATCTTCACGTACTTCGACAATGACTACATGGAGAGAAAGGCCAAACTGTTCCTCATACAGGTGAGCAGCAGCAGCAGGAGGATCTAATGTTGAGTCTGGATCAGGAAAGACCTCCAGGATGTGTAAAACTGAGGACTTTGTCTCGGTTCTGTCTCTGCAGGCTTGTCGAGGAGACGATCTGGATGATGGAGTGGAGGTGGATTCAGCTGTAGAGAACAGCTCCTCACAGTACCTCTCTGTTCCCATAGATACAGCTGTAATGTACGCCACAGCACCAGGTAAACACAACCCACCAAAGCTACACCTAAAAACACCTCAACAACCTGGAGAACCTCCTCACTGACCACTACAGCCTCTTAACCCACCCTTAGAACCTCCTCAACCAACACTAAAACCATCTAATCCACCTGTAGAACCTCCTCACTTATCACTACAGTCTCTCAAACTATCGAGGAACATCCCCACTGACCGTTTAAACTCTTAAACTACCTGTAGAACCTTCTCAAAACCCTCTAAATCACCCTAACAACCCGTAGAACCTCCTCAGTTACCAATAAAACACATGGACTACCACTATAACCTCCTATAGGACCATTAGAACCTCCTAAGGGATCTGCAGTACCGTATCAATGAACACTATAACATCCACAAAAGGCCCTAGAACCTCTGAAAGAACATCTCGGACCATTTAATGGCCAGCTAGCTGTAGAACCTCCCCACCACTAGAACATTTAACCTCCTCACTGGAAAAGATTTTATTAACTAATCCCTACCCAAGAACCTTCTTCAAGATCACTACAACCTTACAAACAATCTATAAAGTAGAACATTGTGACTGGTCACTAGAACCTCCTAATGTGATAGAACGTCCTTTATGGACCCTCAAACCTTTTCAGCGATCCATGAAACCTCCTGTCCACTAACTTACTGGTTGAACATATTTAATGACCCCTAGAACCTTCAAGTGTTCCTCAATGGAGAACATGATTCCTTAAATCACTTCACTGAACCCGGAAACCCTCCTAAAGCTCCTATAGAACCATATCAGAGACCACATACCTGCTAAAGGACTTTTAAAAACTCCCCCCCTAAAATCTCCTAAATGACCCAGACAACATTTTTAAGGGCCAGCAAACCCCTCCAAAGTTTCTGTAGAACCATTTTATTGACATCTCATAAACTACGTGTAGAACCACCTCAGTGGTCACTAGATCTTCCTCTAGAACCTTCTCTGGGATTCCTAAGATCTCCTAAATGACCCAGAGAACCTTTTTAGTGATAATTAAAACTTTTGACAACCAAGAACACAAAAAAGATGTCAGATGGAACGTAGCAGCCATAAAAGAAGGACTCTGGGCGCAAAAGGAAGATTTATCTGATTCAGAACCTCCGAATCTCTCTGATCTCCAGACACCAGAAATGTTTCAGCTCAGTAATTCCAGATGTGACCCGTTGTCTCTGGTTTAACTGGTTCTTCTGTCCTCTCCGTCAGGTTATGGAGCTTTCATGCACCCCCTCGGATCGGTGTTCCTCCAGACGTTCTGCACCTTGCTGGAGGAGGAGGGCAATCAGAACCTGGAGCTGACCCGGCTGATGACCCGGCTCTCCCACCGGGTGGCCTACACCTTCCAGGCCAAGGGTCGGGTTCTGGGCGGGAAGAAGGAGATGCCGTGTCTCCTGACCCGACTCACCAGGGAGGTTTTCCCGTTCGCCGAGCCGGAGAAAGACGGCAGGACGACGGGAATCTCGGCCACGGAGCTGGTCGATCCGGAGAACGTCAGAAGACGGACTCATTCCATCAGTTAGACGGCATCCTGGTGGACCATCTCCTCCTGAAGGACAGACGATTATCAGCTGGAAGGAGGACGGATAAACTAACAGGACGTAAAAACAGAACCAGATAGAAATCTGCATTTTCCTCAGACTGACTGAGAAAAGTTTCTGCACAAATTGTACAAACCTGTCAAATGTTTACATGCGTTAAAGTGTTGTTTCATGTATTTATATTTAATAAAGAATAATCTAATGACGTCATGTCTGAACTCTGACTTTTTACCAAGTTATCAAACCTGGATAAAAACTCTACAGGACAAAGGTTTGTTCACAACATCTTTCTTAAAAACCAGTATGACTTCTGTGGCTTCTGGGATGTATTTAGTGAAGGATCAGACTTTTTTTTATTGATCTGCACCATTTAACTTGATTTACCTTTAGATATACGCTACCGTTCAAAAGTTTAGGGTCACTTAGAAATGTCCTTATTTTTGAAAGAAAAGCAGTTTTTTTCAATGAAGATAACATTAAATGAATGATAAATCCAGTGTAGACATTGTTAATGTGGTAAATGACTATTAAAATGGCTGATTTATCTCCATAGGGGTACAGAGGAACATTTCCAGCAACCATTAGTAATTCTGGAGAATTATGAAAATAGTTGCATTTACCATAGAGTAGATGTGTAAACTTTTTATTGCATGTAATCCTTTTATCACCCCTGGGTGTCATAGTTTACTCATGGAAATAGTGCTTTTATGATGAGTGCCATCTCATAAACTGCTTCCAGGATGATGCATTCACTGACCTGGTCACA
Source organism: Amphiprion ocellaris (assembly GCF_022539595.1). Taxonomy (NCBI): domain Eukaryota; kingdom Metazoa; phylum Chordata; class Actinopteri; family Pomacentridae; genus Amphiprion; species Amphiprion ocellaris. Next base: position 32,593,936 of record NC_072782.1, on the reverse strand, counting down.
GTATAAACAGATCAAAGCAGCACCGGTGCAGACGGTAAATGTGCTGCTAAAGGTTAAATGTTACGTTACAACCTGCTGACCGTCTTTATGTTCGTCACTGGATCATATCGGTTTAATTACACATCATTAACATCAACTGTAAAAGCTGCTTCCTGTCACCGTTTCTTTATCTGCTGCTTCCAGCTCTCAGAGGAAACTCCAACATTACATAAACACCTCACCTCAGTGGGAATGTTCTCTGAACTGGTGTAAGCGCTGATTGTATTTCTGTAAACCACGTTATTGATGCATACACAATCAGGACCAGGAACCTCTGAGATGACCAATAAAACTGCTAAACTGTCTGTAGAACCTCCTCAACGACCCCTAAAAACACATAAAATACCTGAAGAACCTCCTCACTGATCCTCAATACCACTTCCTCTAAACATCCTCCAGAACCTCAATGACAACTAAAACTCTTCAGCGGCTTGTAGAATCTCCTCAACGACCATTCAATCAGCCATACTACTCAAATAACCTCTACAGTGATCATTACGGCCGTCTAAACATCCTCTCAAACCTCAGTGAACACTACTGAAACTTCTTGACTACCAGTAGAACCTCCAAATGACCACTAAAAAAGCCTAAAGTACCCAAAGAACTTCCTAAATGGTCACTAACTACCTGTAGAATATTCTCAGTGGCCACTAAGAACGGGTAAACTACCTGTTAAACCTCCTAAATGACCATCAAAACACCTCTGGCACCCAAAGAACATGCTAAATTACCACTAAAAGTCCTTATGTTCCTGCTAAACCTCCTCACTGACCACAAAAAATACATAAACTACCTGTAGAACTCCTCACTGACCACCAAAACATCTAAAATACCTGTAGAACCTCGTCAATGACCACAAAAACACAGAAAATACCTGTGCAACCTTGCCAGTGACCATTAAAACACATCAAGTAGCCAAAGAACCTCCTCAATGACCACTAAAAACACATGAACTACCTGTAGAACTTCTCTGAATCCCCTGAACAACCCTAGAACCTCGTCATTGACCACTGAAACATCTAAAATACCTGTAGAACCTCCGTACTGAGCACCACAATATAGCAACACTTCAAACCAGATTTCCAAAGCCCTGCTCCACACATTGTTATCATAAAAGCAGATGTACTGACTGGGTATAAAATACGTTTGTTCCTTCCTCTCTGGATCAAACAGAACGTTCCTAAACTACCACAGTGAGCAGATTTAGTTTCATTTTTTAGTTTTATTTCTGTAGCTTTATGATGCAGACTGTCTGCTGCCGTATGAATCAGGCTCTGATGAAACTCCGTCTGGCTGCTGCAGGTGATTACAGCTAGAAATCTAGTGGTGACGTCGTGTTTTCCTGCTGACTCAACAACTAACAGCAGCTCTTTAATGTTGTTTTGAATTTTAAGAACGTTCTGTTTTGAATGTTAGAACATTGTGATTTGAATTAGAATCTTATAGAATGTTACAGAATGTTTTAGAACTGTTATTGGATCTCATAGAAAGTGTGAAGTGTCTGAAATGGATTCAAAGTTGGACTAACTTCCTGTCTTGAGTTTAGTGTCGTCTCTCCTGGTATCTTTCTCAGGTTTCTCTGGTCCGTCTCCTGTCTCAGGTGAGGTTCTCGCTGCTTCCAACCCATCAATTTAGTTTCTATTTATTTCTCTTTGGGATAAATTTGCATCTTTCTGTAGTGATTTTGTGTTTTTGTTGTGATTTTTCACCATTTAGTGTTCATGTTGTGTGTTTTTGTTGTGATTTTGCCTCTCTTTGAGGTAAGTTTGTGTCTTACAGTTTGTGTTTTGGTTTCAGTTTCGGTTTGTTCTTGACGTTACTAAAGTTTAGAAGCGTTCCAACATCCCATCATGACGGAGGCAGCAGATCAGAAGTCAGTGAAGGTTTATTAACACAAAGAGGAACCAGAAAATAGATTTAGAACCATCAGAGCCTCGTCTCTAGATCTAGAAAAAGTGACAAAAATACAGCTTGATGACATCAGAGATGCAGTCAAATATTGACCAATTAAACGAGTAGAAAACGTGATGCGTCTATAAAAGCTTAAAAAAGGAGGCCGGTCCTGTGACGTCGCTCACAGCTGATTGGTTCTCCGGAGCGGCTGAGTTAAGGCACCGTGAGCTGCGGATTGGTGGGTGGAGGTAGGAGGCGGGGCCAGGAAGGGCGGCGGCGGTGAGGAGGCGGAGCCACGGCTGGGTTTGGTGGTGAGAGACAGCGGCTGCTCGCAGAACGGAGACGAGGAGTGGCTGAGCTCGGTGTGGGAGGCGGCCGGGGCGGCGGGGGACGCCAGCGCCGCCGTGGGCGTGGCCGGGGAGTCCAGGGAGGAGGCGGGGCTCGCCTGGGACAGGTGGGAGTGTGTCAGGTGGGAGACGGTGGGAGGGTGAGGCCGGCACGTCTGACGGAGCGGACTGAGCGTGTGCGGTGGCGGTCCGTCACGAGGTCGCTTCAGCTGAGGGGAGAAGTCGTCTGCAGGCGTCGCCATGGCAACTGAGGAACAAACAAACACATCAGGTACCTGGGTTTTGTGTGTTTTTGTTGTGATTTTTCACTATTTACGGGCAATTTTATGTCTTTCAGTGACAATTCTGTGTTTTTGTTGTGATTTTACATCATTCAGGGGAAATTTTGTGTTTTGAAGTGGTAACTTTGTCTATTCTTGTGATTTTGCATCTTTCTGTGGTACATTTGCCTCTTTTTTGCCAGATTTTGTGTTTTTTTGGTAATTTTTTTTATCATTTTGGAACAATGTGTCATAATTTTGTGTGTTTTGTCGTGATTTTTCATTTTTTTGTTATAAATGTGCCTCTTTGTCATGATTTTGATTTTGTGTTTGTGTTGTGATTTTTCATCATTTAGGGGCAATTTTGTGCCTTTAAGTGTTTTTTTTGTGTTTTTGTTATGATTTTTCATCTTTTTGTTCTAAATTTGCCTGTGTGTAGTAATATGTAGTAATTTTGTCTGTTTTTGTTGTGATTTAGCATCTTTTGTGGTAATTTCTGTCTCCATGTTGTACTTTCACCTTTTTATTTAATGGTAATCTGGCTGCAGAATGACTGTGGTGTTTCTGCTGTAAACCTGATCTCACCTTCCAGCTGAGCTTCTCCCTTCGCTCTCTTCCTCTTCTTCTTCTTGCCCTGAACAGAACAAACAGCAGACGTGAGCTGATGGAAGCCAGACTCTGTGTTTGTCGGTGTTGGTTTGTTTTTTCTTACGTAGTTGTCTCTGGCCGACCAGCCAGGGTAGAGCTTGGAGTGCACCAGCCTCTCCTTCCGAGCCAGTTCGTAGTATTTGGACTGTTCTTCTTTGGACAGAGAATGCCACTGAGGAGACAACGAGCTGAAGGTTAGTAACTCCACAACACGACTTCTCCTCTGGAAACAGCCTGATCAGTGAATGCTGGCAGAACCCACCCGCTGGCCCAGGATCTGGTTGATGGTGGCGCTCTCCTTCACTTTGCACTGAGCCACCACTTTGGGTCGTTCTTCTCTCATGTACAGCATGAAGGCATTCAGAGGCTTCTTGATGTGAGGCTTCTTCTCGTCCTCTTTGTCCTGCTGGACGTCAGACATCAACCTGCTGCAAGAAAACAAACAGCCAGAGAGAACGTCGATGTACAGATACAGACAGAATGCTGTGAAGACACGAAATATTAGAAAAAAAAAAACATCAGGTTCCTCCTCAGAACATCTGGGTCTTCATCTCCAGGAACTTTATCAATGATCAGAGTTCTACCGTCACACTGGGAATATTTCCAGAGTTCCAGGTCCTTGAAGTCCATAGAGGAGAACGTCCCCTGGAGAAAGTTCTAGAGTAGACCTACCGACAACTGGAGAAAGTTCTAGAGTAGACCTACTGACAACTGGAGAAAGTTCTAGAGTAGACCTACCGACAACTGGAGAAAGTTCTAGAGTAGACCTACCGACAACTGGAGAAAGTTCTAGGGTAGACCTACCGACAACTGGAGAAAGTTCTAGAGTAGACCTACCGACAACTGGAGAAAGTTCTAGAGTAGACCTACTGACAACTGTAGAAAGTTCTAGAGTAGACCTACCGACACCTGGAGAAAGTTCTAGAGTAGACCTACCGACAACTGGAGAAAGTTCTAGAGTAGACCTACCGACAACTGGAGAAAGTTCTAGAGTAGACCTACCGACAGCTGGAGAAAGTTCTAGAGTAGACCTACCTAGAACTGTCTACTCTAGAACTTTCTCCAGGGGACGTTCTCCTCTATAGACTTCAAGGACCTGGAACTCTGGAAATATACCCAGTATGAAGGTAGAACTCTGATGTGCAGTTTGCTCAGATGTATTATTATTATTATTATTATTATTATTATTATTATTATTATTATTAATATTATTTATGTTCCTGTTACCCCGGTTGGCTGCTGCTGCTGCTTCTTGGTTCCTGTTTGATCGACGTTTGGACGACGTTTGGACGAGGAACCGATGACTGAGGAGTCGGAACCAGACGAGGAGAGAAGCTGCTGGAAACCAGACTGACAACAAAACACATGACAATATTCATACATTTATGAACATTTCCAGGAAACTTGACTTCATCTCCAACATTTTTAAGATTATTATCAAAATATTCTGACTTTATTCTTGAAATATTTCACCTGAAAAAAAGAAAAATGAAGAAAAACAGACGTGAATCAAACCAGAAATTAAAACCAAACACTTTTAGAGCCGACAATAAAAGAAAAAGTAACTAGCTTTAGCGGCATTACAGCTAAAAACTACCCACAATGCATCACTCTCTCATTAAACCGTTAGTTCCTCTAGTTTACCTGCATCCTGACTGACCCCTGGTGGTGGATGGAGGTACTGTACGTCACTCTGCAGGTTGAATTTATTAAAAATTCTTTTTATTGCCTTTTATGTTTGTTATGACCTCATAGGTGTTAAATTAAAGCTGTCAAAACATGAAAGCCTACAATAAGAAGTCTGTTCACTGGTTGTTTACAGTTTGTTTACTGTCTGTTTCCTGATTGTTTACGGTTTGTTTACTGTCTGTGTACAGTTTGTTTCCCGTTTGTTTCCAGACTCACCTGGACATGGAGGCGTTCATGGCCAGAGCTGCAGGTGAGAATCCTCCAGCGATGGGATACATGGTCTGGCCCTGACTGGAAAAACACAAACAACCGTCAGATGTGAAGTCCTGGAGGATCCACTGAGGAAGTTTAATGTTTTATTTTAATACACGAATATTTGAGCAGCATAAAGAAGTTGGAGCTCAAGAATTCTGTCCAAGCAGCAGAATATTCCAGTGTAGGTTTGAATAAAAGCAGAATAAATCTGAATGTTATATCTGAATGTAAAACCTGAATATAACGCTTTAAAACGCTCCAGAATAAAGAATAAACCTCAATAAATCACATTAATAGTGACGTTACTCCATCTGAAATCATCAGGTTCTTCTGCTCCACCATCTCTGATGTACTTCAAACTTTAATATCATAAAATAGAAATATTCATGAGGATATCTGTTAATGTCAGCTTAATTTATCAAATACAGAGAAAAATTCAGGTTTTTATCTTTAACGGTTCCTCAGATGTTGTTCAAACAGCCTCAGATTAATGTGAGAAAAAACCTGATGGAAGTGGGTTGATGGGCAGATTTTTAAAAATGTATCTTAAACTATTTGACATATGAATCTACAACTTCACAAACATCTTTATAAATATTTATATTTTACGGTAGAAAAGCTTGATCTGGTTGATATAACAGTCGTACGTACAGCCAGCCCAGAGGATGGTGCATCGGTGAAATCCCTCCTGGTGAAACAGGATAACAGGCAGCGTGAGGCGTCCTGGACACACCTGCTGAACACAGGACAGGTACAGGTGAGTCTCAGACAGGACCAGGAGCAGAGCTGCTGGCTGTGATGAGCTGTGATGAACTGAACTGTGATGAACTGTGATGTGATGAACTGTGATGAACTGAACTGAACTGAAGTGTGATGAACTGTGATGTGATGAACTGAGCTGTGATGAACTGTGATGAACTGAACTGAACTGTGATGAACTGAACTGTGATGAACTGTGATGTGATGAACTGTGATGAACTGAACTGAACTGTGATGAACTGAACTGTGATGAACTGTGATGTGATGAACTGAGCTGTGATGAACTGTGATGAACTGAACTGAACTGTGATGAACTGAACTGAGCTGTGATGAACTGAACTGAGCTGTGATGAACTGTGATGAACTGAACTGAGCTGTGATGAACTGTGATGTGATGAACTGTGATGAACTGAACTGAGCTGTGATGAACTGAACTGAACTGTGATGAACTGAACTGAGCTGTGATGAACTGTGATGAACTGTGATGAACTGAACTGAGCTGTGATGAACTGTGATGTGATGAACTGTGATGAACTGAACTGAGCTGTGATGAACTGAACTGTGATGAACTGAACTGAGCTGTGATGAACTGAACTGAACTGTGATGAACTGTGATGAACTGAACTGAGCTATGATGAACTGTGATGAACTGTGATGAACTGAACTGAGCTGTGATGAACTGTGATGTGATGAACTGTGATGAACTGAACTGAACTGAGCTGTGATGAACTGAACTGAGCTATGATGAACTGTGATGAACTGTGATGAACTGAACTGAGCTGTGATGAACTGTGACTAGCTGCTCACCTGCGTCAGAAGAGAATCCAGGTGAGGCTCTCTGAGGTGAGAAGGCCTCGGGGCTGTAGGACAGCAGGGGATGGAGATGTCCGAGCTGAGGGTGCTGGACGACGGGAACGCTGCTGGACTGAAACACAGCAGAAACCAACAGCAGCTCATCTAAACGGGATGATTTGGATTTAAAAATAAATAAAAACAAGCAGCAGGGTTCTAGAAAAAAAATGTTTAAGAACTGCAAAAAACTGTGAAAGTAGCAGCAAGAATATCATCGTAGTGGATTTAAATACAATGAAAGTGTTGTTTTATATGAACACATTATTAACATTATATATTTACATACATACATTTTTTTCTGATTTGAATACAGTTAAAAATCATCTAATCTTGGGGAAAAATTAATTTCTATCTATGAAAATACAGATTTAAAAAACAAACTTTTAGTCGGGGGCATATTTACAATTTTGGCCTAGTGTTTTTTTTTATTGTCTTTTGTTTTACAATAATATGTCATTTTTTAATGAAATATTATCTGTAATTTTTTTAAAAAATCTGACAAAATAAGTAAAATAACAGTTATCAAAATTATTGTTTGGTGTTAAACATAAATACTTATTTATTCAAATAATAGCAAATATGTGTGTATAAATGAGTGTATATTTTTTCTGATTTAAATACAATACAAATAGTGCAAAATTGGGGAAAAATGTATCTCTATTTATGAAAATACAGATTTTTTTTGTGTGTACCACATTTACAGTTTCCATCTGTGTTTTGTTTGTTAAATATTTTACAGGTAAATTTTTTTTGGGGTGATTTTATGAGATGTTATCCGTCATTAAAAATCAGGAAAAATATGTAAAACAACATCAATTAAATTCAAATAATTATTATTCAGATAATGTCAAATATGTGGGTATATGTGTATATTTTTTATAGATTTAAATACAGTAAAAAAAAAAGTGTGATCTTGGTTAAAAAAAAAAAACAAACAAAACAAAGAATTTCTGTCTATTTTTAGTGTGGACTATATTTTCAGTTTTGGGCTGTTTTGATTAATTTATTTTAATTTTTATATTTTTTTACAGTAAGATGTAATATAATGAGGACAGTTTCTGCCATCTAGAGGCCAACAGCAGCAACTACAGGAAGAAAAAAACCGAACCAGATAATAAATGAAAGAAATCCTCATTAAATGCTTGTTTTTAGTGTAGAAATTTAAATGTCCACATCAAACTTCACTTTTCTTCTGCTCTCAGGTTACTCTGGTTTATTTGGAGTTTTTAACTTTCACCTGCTTTGCCACAAAGAGAAACTAGACGTATCTCTTTTGTTTTGTTTTGCGGTAAAGAAATTCTCCAGAAGTTTAACCAGAAAATTGTTTCACCAGAAAATCAACTGATAATCAGAGGAGTTTATCTCCGAGAACCATCGCATTTTTCATCCGTGAAAGTGGAACAACGGCCACAAATTAGTGAAACTTATCAGATGTAGAAACTGGAATCAAGCTGAGGAGCTGCAGAATAAAACTAATAAAGAGAGATAACAGCGTTTCAGCTTTGAACAGACAATTATCTAAAGAGCTGCAGAAATTAATGGAAAGAAATTAATAAAATCTGCCAAAATAAACCAGAATATGTCTGGTTTTATGTACGTAACTGAAAATATTCATGGTATGAAGGTAAAACTTTGCATTATTTCATTAAATATACTAAAGTTACTGTAGATATAAATAATTGGATTGTGTGAGAGATTTATTAAATGCATTTAGTTTGTTGTAACCTGCATTTTTGCTTATTTTTATTCTCCATTTACCTCTTAAATGTGTTTTTTACTCACTTTATGTTCCTTTTACAAACTGTTTTGATGCTCTTTAGCTGTTATTTAAAGAAATCTGTATTGCTTTGTTGTTAAAATGAACTTTTCTTAAGGATTTAATTTCAACACAACACAGGATTTTGAAGGGAAAAAAATCCTCTATAAAATACAGATATTTTTGTTTAATGTGGATCATATTTACGGTTTAAATAATAATAATAGTAATAATAATAGTAATAATAATAGTAATAATAATAGTAATAATAATAATAATAATAATAATAATAATAATAATAATAATAATAATAACAATAACAATAATAATAATAATAATAATAATAATAATAATAATAATAATAATAATAATAATAATAATAATAATATAGTGCTTGTTCTGTGATTTTATTAGATGTTATCTGTAATTTAGAATATCTGGAAAAAAATATGTAAAATAATACTTAGAAAAAAGATTTAAAAATAATAAATAATGATAAATATGTGGATATATATGGGTATTTTTTTCTGATTTAAATACAGTAGAATTAGTGCAACATTGGTGGAAAAAAATTATTTCTATCTATAAAAATACAGATCTTTTTTTTTATTGTGGACCATATTTACGTTTTTTGTGTTTTGTTTGTTAAATATTTTCCATGTAAATTATTAATATTTTTGTGATTTTTACGAGATGTTATCTGTAATTTATTGTGTTAAATATACAAGTTTTTTATTCAAATAAAGGTAAATATGTGTATATATGTGTGTGTATGTGTGGAGACTTTTTCTGATTTAAATATAGTAAAAAGAAATGTGTGATTTTGGTAAAATAAAAATGTTTTTTAAAAAATGAATTACTGTCCATGAAAGTAAACATTGCTTTTGTTTCTGGAAAAACATGCAAAAGTAGAATTATAAACATGATCTTAGTTTTTAAAGTTAAATTTTCCTGCAGGTTACTACGGTGTAAAACTGCATCTCTGGGGAAAAAAGAGGACAAAACTAATATTCTGTAAAAGCTGCAACACATTAATCTGTTTATATCGACCATAAAAACAACTTTTAAGAGTCATTTTCACACCTTTTTTAGAGAATCTGGCCAAAATCTGCAGCTGAAACTATGAATTTACTGAATTTACATGAGTGAGGACTGAGTCAGGATCAACTTCACAGCTGATACAGTTACAGATATTTCCCATAATCATGATTAAACACCAGAGCAGAGATGGTTCAGTGATAATTAAAGCAGGTGTTACCAGGTGAGTCGGAGTCGTAGAGTCTCTGATCGCTGATCTTCCAGGAACGTCCAGCAGAGGCCACTGAAACGGGAGATACTGTGGAGAAAAGAGACAAAAATACAAACTTCCATCAGAAAACTACAAGATTTATGGATTATTAGCTAAAATAATCTGAATTATTTAACTCTGGATCCAGTTTAACTGAGCTAGAAGTCGGTCTGAAACTTCAAAATAAAAGACTAAATTCATCTTTTTATTAGTTTATTCCTCTAATCTGATAATTAATAAACGAACGTCTCCTTGTCCATGAAGACACTTTGAGACACGTTTAAGGAATCATTTATTATTCTTTAATGCATTATAAACAAACATTAACACCACAACCAAACAAACCCTCCAGCTGAACTAGTTGTCTCCAGTTTACTTTCACACAGAGAAAAACTCTATTTTCTGAATGTTTACTGGGAGTCTGCACCAAACTAACTGATAAAACAGCAGCAAAGTCACACAAAACTACTTAAAAACTAAACTAAGAGCCACAAATCATCAACAAAAAGAAGGAAAACAACTACAGAGACACAGGAAAAGACTAGAAATAGAAATAAAATCTACCAGACAAAGATAAATAGAAGCAAAATGAACACAAACAAATGTTAATTCAGTGTAAACTGAGATATAAACACCTGAAAGACACACAAAAATCAAATATGACTGCTGGGAGGCGGTAAAAGATGCAAACTAATAAAATGAAACAAACACAGACACAGTTATAAAGAAGACTTAAAGTACAAGACTTTTAATTAATAAATATGAATGTTTTTATGTATAAACATGTCAAAACCACCACTATAAGATGTTTTATGCTCAGTAAAACCAGAGAAACAGGAATAAAAATCACTAAAAATGCGAGAGATTATTAAAGTTGTATCTGACTGAATGAGGGGTTTTGTTGCTGTAATTATTATTATTCCTCATGTTTATTCCATCCATTAAAAGCTGCTGTTAAACGTGACTGAAGACTAAAACAGGAGGGATGAGATCAGTCATGTTTACATTCCTTCAGACCTGCAGCAGGAAGAAGCTTCACCTCCACCTGAACACCTGATCAGACCTGAACCTCCAGAGCCTCCTGCACCTAAAACTCACATAAACGCCCTCATAGGGGGAAAACAAACACTCTGGAGGCGTTAAATCTGCACCTCAAAAATAGACTAAATACCCAGAAGTTAAAGGAACACTGAAGGATTTAAACATTTTGAGAAGAGGTCAAGAATTACTACTGGATCTGCATCTGAAATAATATAAATACTAGGGCCGGGACTTTACTGTGTTCATTACAATTAATTAATTACAGAAAAATAACGCACTAAAAATAAATATTGCATTGAATCACACCTTTCTCAGTTCGTTTTATGTCTTTGTGTGGTTGTTTTGTGTCACATTTTAGTCATTTTATGTGTTTTCTAGGATTTTGGTCACATTTTAGTCATTTTACTTGTTTTTGGGGTTCTTTTTAGTCTCATATTCGGCATTTTTACATCTTTTTGTGGCTGTTTTGTGTCACATTGTAGTCGTTATACATCTTTTTGTGGCTGTTTTGTGTCACATTGTAGTCGTTATACATCTTTTTGTGGCTGTTTTGTGTCACATTGTAGTCGTTATACATCTTTTTGTGGTTGTTGTGTGTCACATTTTAGTCATTTTTCGTGTTTTCAGGATTTTTTTGTCACATTTTAGTCATTTTAATGTCTTTTTTGGGTTGTTTTGTGTTACTTTTTAGTCATTTTACATCTTTTTGGGTTGTTTTGTGTCACTTTTTAGTTGTTCTACATCTTTTTAGGGGCATTTTCTTGCTATCTGTATTCATTATTTTTAACACAGTGGAGAAATAATATCCTATTATTGCTGCTAATGTGTTTTTATTTTTATAAATAAGAAGCAAAATGAGTTGAAAAAGATGCTGTAGCTGTTGCCCGAACATGAAGTTTGAGGTGGAGCCCAAAACTTGACAGGTTTTGTTCCAGGAAGCTTTGATAGAAGTTACTGAACAGAACATATTTCTATAATATTCTACATCTCCAAAGACCGACATGAACGTTTGCAGCCTTTCCGCTCTCTAAATGTGCTGCTAAGCGGTTTACAGCTGTTTCTATTTACGTCCAGCCAACAGACTGAGTTTATTTCTGTTCTGTATGTTTTACTGTGGATGTATGTCGGAGGCTCGGCTGCACATCCTCCTGGTATTTTAAGACTCGGAGGACAATTCTGGGATCGTCCAGCCTTTAACTAAACAAGCAGCTTTGTCAACAGAAACCTTTTTACAGAGTGAGTTATCTCATCTGTGCTCAGGCCTCCTTCATTCTTTCACTGCTGCTCAGGTGTGACGCTGCCGAGTATCTGCATGACCGAGTCCACCTCCACCCAAACCTTCTACAATGCAGCTACAAGACCCAGTTTCACCTGGTCGGCTGAGCAGGAAGCTCATTAAAGTGACTTTTAGTGGATTTAAAGGATAAAAACACGGCAAGTAAAAAGAACAACACACAGGAATAAAGGAAACATTCAACAGAACGAGTCCACAGACGTCCAACAGGTGATTAAAACACAAACAACACACTTACTGGATATAAAATCGCAGACAGAACTGAAGTAAGTCAAATAATTGGGTTTTAAATCAGCAAATTAACCCTCTAAACGTCCTGCAGTGGTTTCTGTTTCCACAGAACAGAAAGGAAACATCCACAAAAAGATGGAAAACAACTTCTATGCGACACAAAAGGTTTTTTTGTTCCCGTCACATTTTTTCTCACTGTGGACTCATTTTACTGCATTATAAAGTCCTGCACCATGCATTCAGAATTTGTCTCCATACTTGATTGAAATGAGTCCAAAGTTGTCCCTAACGGCATTAAACTTACTGAAGATTACTCAAAATGACTCAAAGCTTGTCCAGAATAACTGGAAATTGTCGAAAGCTTGTCAAAACATGTTTAAAATAACTTACAAAGTGTTCTAAATGAATCAAACCAGTGAAAAATGAGTTGAAACTTCCAAACAATGACTCAAAAGTCCTGAACCTTCATGGAAACAGCAGCAGAGTAGAAAGGTAGAATACCTAAAATCAGTTCTTTGTTGTTCTTTTAAAAAAGGAAAAAGTTCAATTCATTTAATTATTTATTTTATAAGAAACTAAATAAAGACTGGAATCAACGACATGTTAAAACTCTGAATTAATGTTGTGTCCTCATCCTGTAGATGTTTTTCTATCTCCATGTTTCCTCTCTGCTCTGCTCATCTTCAGTAGAAGATGTTTCACCATGCTGGATGGATCTCCAACAACTTGCTGCTCTGTTCTGTGTTTCTGAGCCGAGCTGCACTTCACTCTCACTCTAACTGTCCAAAACACCTCAAAAACTGTCCAAAATGACTAAATATTTGTCTCAAATAACTTTGACGATAGAAAGATGTTTCACCATGCTGGATGGATCTCCTCTGTTCACTGTTTCATGCTGCATTTATTTTATTAAATCACACATGTAGAATGAAGTGATTTTGATGATTTTAAACCCAGATTTGATTGACTTTTCTCCATGGAGCCACATGTGACACATGTTAAGGCAGGTAGAAAGTTAAAAACACGTCTGTTGTTCCTGTTTTTAGGGTTTCTGGTTGATAAATGGAGTCCTTTTTAAAAAGAAAACATGCATTTTAAGCCTGTCAGCAGGTTCTGAGGCTCAGAGGGTTAATCTACACCTACTTTGAACACTGATTTCTTCCTTTTGTATTTAATAAATAAATAAACTAACTGGTGGTCCTGGTTTGCTTGTTCTGTCTGTACTGACTTTGTGTTTGAACTGCTTTTTCTAACCACATTACTTTGTGTTACGAGGACCTGAAGGTGTTCAGTTTAGACGTTTCCTGAGGTGAGCAGACAGGTTTCATCTACATGCTGCCTCCTGCCTGCATCCATCAGTAAACACCTGGGTGACGGTTCAGGTAGCGTCCAGGTAAACACTGCTGTTCACCTCCACTGGCTTCATCCTGGCAGGAGTTTATCATCCTCCTTCCTCTGAAACGCCGAGAGCAGAGCTGATAACGCCCCACTGAGGGAAGATAAATGAGCTTTTACTCCTCAGATAATCACCGAGTTGGATTTCTGTCCTGAAACGGACATATTTTACTGACTGCAGTTAAAATGGGCTCATTTTATTTGTCATATGTGACGTTAAACTGATTATCTTTAGGTTCTTTACACAAGAAAACATATATATTCATAAATATTCACCAACATCTAAAAAAATCACCTCTGACCTCCTCAGAATTTGCAAAATTGGCAAATTTAGTCCACTATGACTCAAAAGAATGTCCAAAATGACCAAAACATTGACCAACACAGTTTCAAAAATGTCCACAATAACTGAAAAAAAAGTACAAAATTACTTTAAAATGGTCAGAAATGACTCAAGAGTTTTACAAAACGAAAAAAAATTTGTTCAAAATTACACTAAATTTGCTCAGTGATTAAAAAAAATCCCCCAAATTACATAAAAATGATTCAAACTGAGGAAAACAAAATGTCCAAAATGGCTTAAAAATGTCCACAATTACTCTAAATTTATCCACAATCATTTTAAAATGATTCAAAGTCAGGAATGACTCGAGATTTCTGCTAAATGAAACAACATTTGCTTAAAGTGACACGAATTTTTGCTCTGTGAAGAAAAAATTTCCCTGAATTACACAAAAATTTGTTCAGAATCACTCAAGAATGGTCAGAAATGGCTTTAAATTTGATCTAAACTGTGAATGACATTAGAAATTGACAAAAATCTTCTTTTTTGTCAGATATTACTCAGAAATTGTTCAGACTGATTCAAAATGCATCCAAAATGAACCAAGATTTTTGAAAACAACAAAAATTTGTTGTCAAATTAACTCTAAGTTCATTCAGAACGACACGATGGTAGAAAACTAAATCACAATTTTATTTAAATTGGTCCAAAGTGACTCAAAATTTGTTCTGGATGAAATAAAAAAAAATAAAAATGATTCAAAAACTGTCTAAAGTTATAGAAAACATGCTGGTAAACAGAAACCAGATTTAGTGTTTCGACTGTGACTCCTGGACGGATGGAAAACTGATTTCTGTTTTTGTTGTTTTATGTCTCATTCTAGTGTTTGTTGTAATTTATTGTCTTGCTTTTGTCATTTTGTTGTCTTATTTCTGGTGTTTTGTGTTTTATTTTTTTTCATCTTTTCATGTCCCGTTTTTGTCATTCTGTTTTGTTTTGTTATTTGTGTCTTGTTTGTCAAATTTTTTGTCTCTCTTTTGGCTTTTTTTGTGTCATTTGTCAGATTTTTGCTCATTTCGTGTCGCACTTTTTAAAATTTTGTTTCTCGTTGGTGTCACTTTGTGTCTCATTTTTGTTGTTTTGCGTCTCATTTTGTCTCATGTTGGAACAAAAACCAGATGTTCAGACTGTGACACAGATGGATATAAAACTGATCTGGTGTCAGCTTTTCCCAGAACTCAGATGTGCTTGTCTTTCATCAGAAATCGCTCAAAACGTCATGAAAGATGTCCAGAACTACAAAAGAAATCATTAAAAATTTGTCAGATTTTGTCCAAAGTGACCCAAATTTATCCCCAAAAATAAAATGACATAAAAGGTCCAAAATTACAAAAATAATCATCCCATATTTCTTAATATTTGTTAAAAAAAAAAAAGACTCAAAAATTGTTCAAAATTACCCAAAGTTTGTCCAAAATGATAAAAAAAAAAAAAAAAAAAAACTCAAAATGACAAACGTTTCACGAAAAGACTCAGATTTTGATTAACTTTAGTCTGAGAAATCTGGATGGATTTAAACTGATCTGGTGTCAGTTTTTCCCAGAACTCAGATGTGTTTCTCCTCCTAAATGTCATGGTTCTATCTGCTGGACTGATGAAGTTCTGAGGCTCAGAAATGATGGAAAAAAGTCCATTAAAAAGTGATAAATCTGGACCCACCTCTATGGAACTCTGGAAATACTCACAGTAATTATAGTTTATTAAATTTACTAAAGTTATTGTAGCTTTGGCTGATTTTTCATCTGATCATTAATCAATGATAAAATCGCTGGTTTTCAGCTCAGACACTAAATCTTTGGTGAGTGTCGTCTGATTTGACAGATTAGTGATTCGTCTCCTGGTCTGGTTTGCTTCCAGAGTGTTTCCTGTGTGGATTTAACTAAAGGCTCTGCTCAACCTGCTCATGAAAACACCTGCATTCCTCAGCTTCACCTGCTGCTCGTTGTTGGGCTTATTATGGTCTGAATGCAGCTAAAGCAGGACTCCACCGGGGCATCGTCACGACTCATTATACCCCACAAGACGTCCAGCAAACACACTTTTCTCTCTTTCTCCACCCAAAACACAACGTCTCCTCCACCAGCGTGAACATGTGGAAACAAAACAAAGACTTAACTCAGTCCCAGAAACAGTCTTTAGTCATTTTCTACACAAATAAGAGCTTTTTAGTGAAGATAAAACCATGAACAAGACAGATGTAAAAACAAACACCTGACATGACAGTGTGTGGTCGGGAATATGAACATCTGAAAGGTGTTTTATCTTTAAAAAACTGCCACAAGTACACCGTTTGTCACAGTCAGAAAGTGGAAAAGTACAACAAATGATCAGATTTATAACTTTGCTACATGTGGAGTACAGTTTTATCCAGAACATAAACCAAAATCTGAGCTTAACATCTGAAAATTTCACCAAAATCACTTAATTCCCCTCTTTTCTTGTTAAAAAAAAAAAAAAAAAAAAAAAAAGCTAAAAATAAGCTACAAGATTCTGGAAAAACAAAAGAAATCTGTGCTCTTCAGTGCAACTAAGAATCCACGACTCAGTTTAACTGCAGGCAGTGTTTCCACAGAGCAGAGACAACCACAAGATGTAAAACAATTCAAATGTGACACTAAACAACCACAACAAGATGTAAAACAATTCAAATGTGACACAAAACAACCCCAAAAAGAAATAAAAAAACTAAAATGTGACAAAAAAAATCCAGAAAGACATAAAATAATTAAAATGTGGCCAAAAACAAGACATAAAACAACAAAAATGAGACGCAAAACAACAAAAACAAAACTCAAAATGACCACAAAGAGACAAAACTGTCTCAGCAAGTTTGTAGAAGCTGTAAAAACAGTTAATTATCTGTAGTATGTGGAGACAACATGTGTTTTCCAGTGTTGGGAACATGGGACATGCTGATTCCTATTTTATTTACAAGTTTATATAATAAATAATTACATTTAATCCACTTTCTAACTGGTTTCCATCATTCTAACTGAGTCCTGCTGACAGAAGACATTTCTGAGTTCCCTCTCCTATAGTTAAAAATACTTTTAATCTACCAACTAAATCATGAAATGTTGGTTTATTATAATTCTGCAGACTCACAGACTGAACACTAAAAACAACACATGCTCTAATAACTAAAAATAAACCAACATGACCTGAGTTCTGCTGCAGTTTATCGCCTGTTTTTGCTCCACAACAACCTTGAGGCTGAGAACACCAACTTTCCTCTGCAACAACATTTTATTTTTCTGCTTTAAATGCTCTTTAATTCCTCCCTCTGCCAGAGAGGCAACTTTCAGATTAGCCGGCGTATTACAGCGTCCTCCGGCCTCGCTGTAATCCCGGCTCAGCCTCCAGAAAACCTGGAAATTGAGCAACACGCTGCCGATCCTGCTGAGCGACCGGCGGCTGAAGCTAATCTGCTGCTGGGTGACGGCTGGAGCTGCAGGACTGTGTCTGGACCTGCCTCACCTCAACACAATCACTACACAAACAGCACACAGCTGGAGAATAACACAATCACTACACAAACAGCACACAGCTGGAGAATAACACCCAGCGCTAACCAGGAAATCTGCATGACGTTTAAACTGACTGACTCTGCAGGACACGGAGTTTAACACGGTTGTACTGATTTATGTGGAAACTGGGAGATGTGCTCACCAGAGTTTATATCACTCTGGTTCCTGAGCAGTAAATGTGATCCACATTCAGCTGGTTTAGAAACAGACTGAAAGTTTCTCCACCCAAAACACGACGACTCCTCCACCAGTGTGAACATGTGGAACCTGCAGCTCACAAAACAAAGACTTAGCTCAGTCACACAAACAGTCTTTAGTTATTTTATACACAAATAAGAGCTACAAATTCAGTTTTCTATTCAACTGCAGGCAGAGAGGAGACGGCCTCTAAAAGACGTTAAACGACCACAGAAACAATGTAAAATTAATAAACTGTCACATAAAGCAACCCCAAAAATATGCAAAACAATTCAATTGTGACTTAAAACAACCACAAAAAGCCATAAAACAACTAAAATGTGTCACAAAATGACCACAAACAATGTAAAACAACTAAAATGTGACACAAAACAACCTCAAAATGACGTAAAACAATCATATAAACAATGTAAAATAACTCAAATGTGACAAAGTAATCTCAAAAAGCCATAAAACAACTAAAATGTGACTCCAAACAATCACAAAGCGATGTAAAACTAATAAAATGTGATGCAAAACAACCACAGAAAGGTGTAAACAACCATATAAACACTGTAAAATACAGAAAGTTATTTCCTACAGAGAGACACAAGTAAGAGGTTTTCAGTGAAGAATACCTGGATAACACTATGAACACCACAGATGTAAAAACAAACACCAGACATGACAGTGTCTGGTCTGGAATATGAACGTCTGAAAGACGCTTTATCTTTAATAAGCTGCCAAAAGTACACCATTTGTCACAGCTGGAAACTGGAAAAGCAGAACAAATTAACAGGTTTTCAACTTTCCATACTGTGGCATGTAGTTACACCAAGAAAATAAACAACAATCTGAGCTTAAAATATGAATATTTCACCAAAATCACTTCTTTCAACTCATCTAATGTAAAAAAAAAAAAAAAAAAGCCATAAATAAGCTACAAGATTCTGGAAAAAAATAAATCCTGTCTTCTTTGGCGCAAAAAAGAATCCATGACTGACTCAGCTGTGACCAACGGGGGAAAAAAATCTGACTGTTTTATTGAACTGCAGGCAGTGTTTCCACAGAACCCACTCCACAGTTTTAACCAGCTATAAGAAGCAGCTTTAACCAGCTTTAATCAGCTTTAACTAGCAGCTTTAACCAGCAGTTTAAACCAGCATTAACCAGCAGTTTAAACCAGCTTTAACCAGCAGTTTAAACCAGCTTTAACCAGCAGTTTAAACCAGCTTTAACCAGCAGTTTAAACCAGCTTTAACCAGCAGTTTAAACCAGCTTTAACCAGCACTTTAAACCAGCTTTAACCAGCACTTTAAACCAGCGTTAACCAGCACTTTAAACCAGCTTTAACCAGCAGTTTAAACCAGCTTTAACCAGCAGTTTAAACCAGCTTTAACCAGCACTTTAAACCAGCTTTAACCAGCAGTTTAAACCAGCTTTAACCAGCAGTTTAAACCAGCTTTAACCAGCAGTTTAAACCAGCTTTAACCAGCAGTTTAAACCAGCTTTAACCAGCAGTTTAAACCAGCTTTAACCAGCAGTTTAAACCAGCTTTAACCAGCAGTTTAAACCAGCTTTAACCAGCAGTTTAAACCAGCTTTAACCAGCAGTTTAAACCAGCTTTAACCAGCAGTTTAAACCAGCTTTAACCAGCAGTTTAAACCAGCTTTAACCAGCAGTTTAAACCAGCTTTAACCAGCAGTTTAAACCAGCTTTAACCAGCAGTTTAAACCAGCTTTAACCAGCAGTTTAAACCAGCTTTAACCAGCAGTTTAAACCAGCTTTAACCAGCAGTTTAAACCAGCTTTAACCAGCAGTTTAAACCAGCTTTAACCAGCAGTTTAAACCAGCTTTAACCAGCAGTTTAAACCAGCTTTAACCAGCACTTTAAACCAGCGTTAACCAGCACTTTAAACCAGCGTTAACCAGCACTTTAAACCAGCTTTAACCAGCAGTTTAAACCAGCTTTAACCAGCAGTTTAAACCAGCTTTAACCAGCACTTTAAACCAGCTTTAACCAGCACTTTAAACCAGCTTTAACCAGCAGTTTAAACCAGCTTTAACCAGCAGTTTAAACCAGCTTTAACCAGCAGTTTAAACCAGCTTTAACCAGCAGTTTAAACCAGCTTTAACCAGCAGTTTAAACCAGCTTTAACCAGCAGTTTAAACCAGCTTTAACCAGCAGTTTAAACCAGCTTTAACCAGCAGTTTAAACCAGCTTTAACCAGCAGTTTAAACCAGCTTTAACCAGCAGTTTAAACCAGCTTTAACCAGCAGTTTAAACCAGCTTTAACCAGCAGTTTAAACCAGCTTTAACCAGCAGTTTAAACCAGCTTTAACCAGCAGTTTAAACCAGCTTTAACCAGCAGTTTAAACCAGCTTTAACCAGCAGTTTAAACCAGCTTTAACCAACACTTTAAACCAGCTTTAACCAACACTTTAAACCAGCTTTAACCAACACTTTAAACCAGCTTTAACCAGCACTTTAAACCAGCTTTAACCAGGCTTCTTACCGTGCGGCCGCCCGGTGCCAGCGCTCCGTTAGCGGTGAGGTAGGGGCTGCAGAGGTTCCCCAGGTCTGGGAGCATGAAGAAGGGATAACCGACGTAAGGAGACGGCTGGAACAGACCTCCATCCTGCTGCTGCTTCCTCAGAGCTGAGGACAAACAGAATAAAACAACCTGAACACCGAGTTTAGGGTAAATCTGACGGAAAAGACGTTGTAAGATCTAATATTTCCCAAAAGAAAGTCTAAGAGTTCCTCAGATATTGATGTTCAAACAGATTCAAATGTGAGAAGAAACCTGATGAAAGTGGATCAAGAGGCGACTTCTACACAAACATATCTTACAATGTATTTGATAAATGAAGCTTGGATTTCACAAATACCATTTTAGATATTTATAGTTTATGATATTAAAGTTTAAATCAACTCTGAGACAGTTTGAGCAGAAGGAACCTGATGATGTGAGATGGAATAACCCAGTACAGGTATAAATACTGAGGTGTTTATTGTGCGATTATACCAGAGTAACTTATTTTTAAGGGTTATCACCCTACAAAAGTTATAGAAAATACAACTAGAACTAAATATATTAACTATATAAGGAACTTATGGGTTGTTCTAGGGCAGCTGGAACCTTTGAGCAGGTTCCTTCTGCTAGAACGTCCCTGTAGAACCTCTTTAAGGTTGTTTTTAGGGGAGAAAGAAGTTCGGCTCAGAGGTCTCAACACTGGCTGATTAAATGAACATGACAAACCTCTGCTGTTTTATCTCATATGTGCTCATAGAACTAGAGTTTTGGTGCATTTATTAGTTCCTGATATGAGCTGAAAGTGTCGATTTGCTGCAACTTGATCCCAGAGGATCAAAGAGGAATTATTGTGGATTTTTTTGAAAGACAAGTGAAAATATTTTGCAAAAATGCTTAAAAATGTGAGGTGCTGCAAGTTTACAGAGCATTATTTGTAAAAACCAGCATGTCTGATTGATTTAAAGCATCATAACATGACATGTGCGTCTGAAAAGCCCTTTAAAGTTAATTAACACGAGGATCAGTTGGGTTATTATGCAGAGAGCAGTTGTTGTTGTTGTGCAGCTTGTAAAAGCAGCTATAAAGTCTTATAGCTGGCGGCTCTGCAGGGAACTGGCAGAATAACTCTTACTGCACCTCAGGTTCTGGGAAATGAAGGTTTCACTGCATTTAAGAGCTCTTAATACCACACAGAGCACAGTTTAAGACCGACTTCAGGCTCAAACCATCACATAGTGTAGTTTAGGGGTTAAAATTATTCACCAGCTACAAGAATTTATCAAGATTTAGAACTTTACAGCTCAATTATTTAACCAATAATGATGAATTGATCAGTTTTTGGTCTAAAATGTCATAAAATGTTGAAAAATGTTGATAAAATGTCTTGTTTAGTCCACAGATCTTCAGTTTACTGTCATAAAGGAGGAAAGGAACCAGAAAATATTCACATTTGAGAAGCTAAAATCACTGAATTTAGACTGTTTTTAAACATTAACATAAACTTACTTAAACTAGTTAATCACTTATCAAAATAGTGGACAATTGATTAAATAGCCGATAACTGATGAATTATTACTCACTAACAAATAGATTAAACAATAAAGAAATAATCTACAGCTTTGTTTTTGAAATACAAGGAGTTTATTTTACAATTTCTATATCGGACTTCTTTCAAATTTGATAATTTAGTTCATAAAATGTCAAATAAATCATCAAAACATTGACGTGACAGAAAAGTAACGTCTTCAATTGTCTTGTTTTGTTAAATGATAAGTCAAAACACTCCAGAAATACTAGTTTTTACTGAGAAAAGAAGGAATCTGACTCATTTCAGAAGCTGGAAAAATGACTGGAACTAGTAATCAATAATAAAAACATGAAAAATAAACAGAACTTAACTTTTAATACACATTAAATGACCAAAATCAAACTGTATCAGAGAATCTATGAAGATATTGAAGTCATAATTTTAGCAGAACTGAAATTATGACAATTATTATTAAACAATTCTGACATGGAGACAGGATGGATTAGAATCTAACAGCAGCCACAATGTTCTAATTTTACTGTCTGTAAAGTTGATTATTATCACACATGAACAGAATTTTCACTGTTTAGGAAATCATAAATAAACACAATAAACTTCTGTTCATTTTGCTGTTTGCTTCTGCATTTTTGTGCATTAGAAATATAACTTTTAATACAATCTTATCTCTGTGAATGATAAATATCACATGCATTCTGCAAAGTTTAGGGCTTTTTTATTCACATCTTTCAATGTAAGATTCATTTACTGTCACTTCTTGTGTATTTGCACACATAAAAAACACAATGTTCAAGATGTTCTGGTTTTCTTGGATAATTAATGATAAAAACAAAGCTTGAGTCACGTGTTTTGTCATTTTCTGTCATATTAATTTGATTGTTTTGGGTTTTTGCTATAGCAATGCTTCATATTTAGGAGAATACTGAAGTTTTAATGAATCCCAGTCCTGTTCCGGATTACCTGGGACTCTTTAAAGCTTCAATATTCCGGATCACCTGTGTGGAAAGTTTTTACCTGCGTGGGTTTCTGCGCCTCTGAGACCCACAAAAACACGAAAAATATCCCCATAAAAGTCTCCCTACCTTCCTCAAACAGCTGGCTGTGTCTGGCCCGGTTCTCCACATCTGCACCGGGCTTGGTTCGCCTGTCCGCCTGCGGGAGAAGCACACACACATCCCGGTGAACAAAAGCACGCAGCAGCCGGTTGCCGCCTGCGGACAAACTTCCCAACTTCACCCGCTTCAACTCACCTCCGAGTCGGACCCGCTGTTGGTCTCCGACTCGTTGACCAGACTGGACTTGACGTCGTCCAGGTCCCGTCCGGACACGTTCCGCTTCTCCTCCTGCTCGCCCTCGTCCTTGAAGGGGATCAGCTCGTCGCTGGCCCCCAGGTCGTCCCCGTCCTCCCGGTTCAGCTGCGGCATGTCGGGACGTTAGCTGCGGCTGAGTTTACACCGAGTTTATGCTAACACGGTCAGTCGGGAAAACAACCGAAAACCACCGTAAAACCGGCACCGAGAGTGTCCAGCTACCGTTAGCGGGCTGACAACTCCTCACAGCCTCCGTCAATGTCCAGTTTTGGGGGACTTTCTAAGTTTTCTTAGTAGATAAACATAAAAACGTCTTTGTGGAAGTAGCTAACAGGCTAGCTAGCTACCTGCCCCGGCAGTAGTGGAATCCTGAGCGGCTCCCGGAGCGACTTTTCTCCGAGAAAACTACCGCAAACTGCCGCAACAGCGACGAGTTATTCGGGAAAACAACCGAAAAACACCGTGAGACCGGCACCGAAAGTGTCCAGCTACCGTTAGCGGGCTGCTGTGTCCTCGCAGCCGCCGTTAGAGTTCAGTTTGGGGGGATTTTTTATCGGTTTTCCCGGTAAATAAACATAAAACCCGTCTTAGTGGAAGTAGCTAACAGGCTAGCTAGCTACCCGCCCCGGCAGTTGCTGGATTCCAGAGCGGCTCCCGGAGCGACTTTCATCCGAGAAAACTCCCGCAAACTGCAGCAACAGCGGCGAGAAAACCTCCAGCCGGTAGAAAAACACCGTCAACACGACCCACACCGACCCGCTCACCACACCGACCCGAGGCAGAAAAGTTCACGTCCCCCTCGGTGCGGTAA
Organism: Amphiprion ocellaris; assembly: GCF_022539595.1. Taxonomy (NCBI): domain Eukaryota; kingdom Metazoa; phylum Chordata; class Actinopteri; family Pomacentridae; genus Amphiprion; species Amphiprion ocellaris. The sequence continues at coordinate 32,569,938 of NC_072782.1, read as the reverse complement.
CTCCGGCGGAGAAAGTCGAGGCCCGTCGCTGGTCTGATGCCCGCATCGCCGCTCCGCTCCGCCGGCGCATAATTCCCACAAACTGCGCTCTTCACTACGACCGTTTCCGCATTTTTGCACAGTTTTGCTGATTCGAGGCGTTTTTTGCGGTGCAGAGGCGTGAGAGCGACTCGGAGGGTTCCTCCACTGGAAGGAGAAGACGGAGCACCGGCCAGCACAGACCCGGGATCAGCGGAGCGGCGGCCCGGAGCCTCCAGCTTCCCCCGAACTACTGATCCCAGAGCGGGAACAACAGGTTGGAGGGTCCGCTGGAGCCGGAGGAGGAGTTACCGGAGAACCGGACACTTTACCGTTTAAAGGAGCAGTCAGACCGTTTAACCGCAGCTGGATCATTACCGGGACAGAGTGGAACCAGAACCACAAACAGCCTAAACCTGAACCAGAACCTGAACTGGGTAGTAAATTAGAATGATTTTACCCAACAAATACCAACAAATAAATAAATAAATAAATAAGAAAGTGGTCAATTTTTCATTTATTTATTTTCTTTTTTAAAATATATATCTTTTTTATTTTGGGGGGAAATCCCAAATGGGCCCGTTTATGATCTGGAATCTGTATTTCCCCATCAAATATCATTAAAATAAATAAATAAGAAACAGACCCATTTTAAATTTTGAAACTAATATGAAAAAAGGTCAAATTAGCTCTCTTGTCCTTAATTTTTATCTTATTTTATTTTATTTCATTTTATTTTTTGGTGTAAACCTCCACTCTGCTTCACTTAGTTTTCAGTCTTAATGAATCGTGGAAAAATAGAGAAACTGGCCTGTTTTGGAAATGAAAACAAAAGAAAAATAAAAACATGAAAATTACCAATCTTTCCTCTTTTATTAACCAAATATTATAATGGGCCCATTTTTTCTTAATTTTATTTATTTATTTTCTTGCTTTGCTTCACACTTAATTTTCAGTGTTAACTGGCACTGGCTAAAAAAAAAACTAAAGAAAGAAAAGAGTCTGTTTATGGTCTTGGTACTAAAGTATAATCTATCTTTGCATCAAATACTAAAAATAAAAAAAATAAAGAGAAAATAAATTCATTTTTTTCATTTTAAGCCTAAAATTTAAAAAAAAAACTAAAATGACTCCAATTTTTCTTTCTTTTTCAAAATGTTCTCACTTTGCTTCACTTAATTTTTAACGATAATAGACAGTAAAAAAAAAGAAGAAATTAGTCTATTCTGGTCTGGGGACTAAAGAATAAACTTATAATGTTTTCAGTTTCCAAAAACATTATAAAACTGGCCTATTTATTTATTTTTATTTGGAAAACCTGTGTTGTTCCTCTTATATTTCTATTCTTAATAGATACTTTAATTTTTTTTCTGTTTAAAACATCACATCCAGACATGCTTTGTGACATATTCATTTATTTTTATTCTCTAATGTTTCTAGGCTGCTTATTTTACATTTTTCTTCAACAATTTTTCCCAAAATTAATCACTAGTCAAGTTCCAAATCCGATATTTCCGGCTCTGAATCACCAACTTGACACTTTATAGAGAAACTCTAACTTTATTCTTATAATAAATAAGAAAACGAAAGAATCTCTCCAGATTTCAGCCTGAAAATCCAGATCTAGTGAAAGTTTGTGACTCTTACAGCCATAAAGAAGTTCAGTGTTTTATAAGATTCCTGTATTTTTCTGATTTGAGCCCAAAAACTCCTGTAAAGGTGGAGATTATTCGGCTCGGTGTTGGTTCCCTGCAGAGAAAGTCTGCTGCTAATGAGGACGAATCGACTCGTAAACTTTCCCTCCGAGTCCTTTTGTCTGTTTCTTTACTCTCTTTGTTCGCTTCGGCCTCCTGCTGATCACATTTATTCATGAGATCTGCAGCAGCAGAGACAGTTTCGGCAGTTTTATCGTCATAATGAAGAACTCAAGGTGGTATTTCAGTCTAAAAACTAAGCTCTGAAAAAAGTCCCACAGAGGAGAAAAATGATAAATGAAGAGTTAAAGAGCAGCAAACCTGATTAAATATGAACTTTCTTTAGCTGGAAATAATTAAAGTTTAACTGTAAGAAACATGTTTTACCTGCCGGCTTTTGCTTTACAAGCAACTAAAACTCTCAGAAAATATTAGTGGAGTAGAAAAAGAAACTAGCAGAAAACAGGAATACTAAAGTAAAGTACAAGTACCTCAAAATTCTACTGAACCCTCTGAACTCCTGGAAGTTTTTTTGCATTTTGTGTCCTCATTTTGTCTCTTTTTCATTCCGTTTGTGTCTCATTCTGTTGTTTTCTGTCTTGTTTTGCCCTTTTGTGAAAATTTAAAGTCATGTTGAAGAGGTTTCAAGTTATTTTGGATGAATTTTTAATCATTTTGGACAAAAGTTACCTAATTTTGGACAAATTTTAATTAATTTCGAACAAATCTTTAGTCAATTTGTACAAATTCCAAGTAATTTTAGACAAATTTGAATCCTTCTGGACAAATTTTGAACAAATGTGGCTTCCCTTTAGACAAATTTTGAATAATTTTGCATAACTTTTGAATTCTTTATGACTAATTTTGAGTCATTTTGTTCAAAATTTGAGTCATTTTGGACAAAGTTCAAGTAATTTAGGGCAACGTTTGAATCCTTCTGGACAAATCTTGAGTAAATTTGAAGAGATTTGTAATAATTCTGAATAACTTTTGAATTCTTTAGGACAATTTTGAAATTATTATGGACAGATTTTAAGTCTAAATATCTAAAAACTGGAACCTTGTCTGGTCCAACTTTCATCCATCAGATTCTACTGATGTTAAAGCCTCAACAGTTAGAGAAATGTGGACCAAAGACTGGATTTTAGTAGAAACATGGATCCATCCATAGATAAACCCTTACAGGAACTTTATGGGGACACTAGACCAGCCTGGACTGGAGATTTTACACTCTTTCCATTTTCAAGGTCCAGTAATTAAACATTTCTCCTCTGTTGGATCCATTCAGTCATTCTGATCTGATCCAGCTATTCAGTCTGTTCTCACCACACTTCATGGCTGTCAGAATTTCCATTTCTGGAGATATTCAACCATTAAAATGGTTTCTCAGGTGGTTTTTGAGGTTAAAAATGCAAAAACATCACAAGTCTGAAAACATGAGTTTCTGAAATTTCAGCTAAAATATTTTGCAGAACTTTTGGGTTCTACCAGCTAACGTTAACACCTTCCATCTTCTCCTTAGAGAAAAGAGTCAGTCATCAGCGTACAGAACAAAATCCACTGAACTTCACTAACGTTAACCACTAACTTAAAACTCTACAGCAGTCATTCTAGACATTTTAACTCATTATGGACAAATGTTGAGAAATTTTGGGTAAATTTTTCGTTTTCTACAAAAGTTGAACAATTTTGGATAAATTTTGACTAAATTTGGCCAAATGTTCAGTAATTTTGGACAATTTCAGTATTTTGCCTACATTTTTAATTATTTTGTATACATTTTGTGTCATTTTGGACAATTTTTGAGTCATTTCAGTCAAATTTTGAGTAAATTTTCATATAATCCAAGTTCTTTTGGATTAATCTTGAGTCAGTTTGTTCAAATTTCAAGCTATTTTGGACAATTTTTAAAATCTTTCTGGACCAACCCCGAGTCATCTTGAACAAGTTTTGAAAAATTCTGGATAACTTCAATCCTTTAGGACAAACTTTGAATCATTTTTGGACAAAAGTTGAGACAAGTTTCAAGTAAATTTGGACAAATTTCAAGTTTTTTTGGACAAATGTTTAGTCTTTTTGAATCATTTGGGTTATTTTGCACATATTTTCAATCATTATATACAATTTTGTAGTCACTTTGGACAATTCATGAGTCAATTTCTAAATATTTCAAGTAATTTTGACATATTTTAGTAATTTTGAGTAAATTTTTGACCAATTGTGGACAAAAGTGGAGTTAATTTGGACAATGTTTGAATCCTTCTGGACAAATCCTGAGTCATTTTGAATAAATCTGGACTAGTTCTGGATAACTTTTGAATTCTTTAGGACAAAATTTTGCAATTTTAAACAAATTTAGAGTCCTTTTAGACACATTTTGAATAATTATGTAGAACCTTAGAATCCTTCAAGACAAATTTCGATTGACTTTGGCTTGAAAAGATGAAATTCTCAAAATTCATCCATAAATATTTTAAACTAAGTTTAGTTATGGGTCATTATTAACAAATAACTAAACTGTGAACATTGTGAGCTCTGAACTGAGCATCAGTTCTTTAACCAAAGAGGATTTATTTGAACTTTCTGCTGAACTTCCATCGACTCCAGCCTGAAGCAGCGGTTGTGTTTCCATCATCCGAAACTAGAATTATGGTCCTTTACTTTCTCTTTCTGCTCTCCAGCTGTCACAGTTTCATCCTCGCTGTCTTCGTTCTGCTTCCTGGGAAACAAAGGAGGGATTTCCTCCCCTCAGACGGGTCCTCGAACTCACCACGTCCAGGTTCAGGGTGTTTCTGGTGACGTCTGAGCTGAAGAATCCGTCGACCCCCACCGAAGCTCCAGGATCTGCTCACAGCTGCTGCCGCTGCACAAAGGCTGCTTCAGTGTCTCGCCACAGTTTATGTTGGCGTTTTTTTTTCCACGTTTCCCCTCCAGCAGAGCTCACGTCTCCGTCTGGCTGACAGGCCGAAGAGGCCCGACAGGAATCTGAACTCTCAGAGCCTTTTCCTGCTCGTAACGCTGGAAATGAAACTGGAGATTTGGGCGTTCTCGCATCCAGATGTTCTGATTCAGAGCAGAACACAAAGAACACTTTAACACAGTTCAGCCTGAAAACCACCAAACTGCACGGAAAAAGAGAATTATTGGACCAACTTAACATGCAGCCAGATTAGGTTCATTCAAATGAAGGCAACACGGAGAGGAAACTGAGGAAAGACTTTACAATAACGTCTAATTTATTTAAAATATCAACATAAGAGCAAAAGAAGTAAGAGTGTAATTAGATCAAACCAGAAATCATCTTTATTATTATAAAACTAAATGTGAAATCTTGTAAAGACGAGAAAAGAGTAATTTAACCTCATTAGTCACGTAGATTCATGCAAAGTTGTTCCTTCTGCATAAGAATAATTCTATTTTTAGTGTTGATGTTGTTCCATCTTTACCACTACAGTCTCCTAAAGGACCTCTAGAACTCTTTATTACCACCTAAAACCTTCTAAACATGTTGTAGAACCTTATCAATGACCACAACAATCTAGAACTTTACATTATCTACTAACTAAAACCTTCAAAACTAAACGTAGAACCTTGTCAGTGATGACTACAGTCTCTTAAAATGGCCTCTAGAACCTCCTAAATGACCACTGCACCTCCTAAAGGACCTCTAGAACCTTACGGCATCTACAAAAACTTTCTAAACATGTTGTAGAACCTTATCAATGACCACAACAGTCTAGAACCTTACATTATCAACTAAACCCTTCTAAACTAGCCGTAGAACCTTGTCAGTGACCTCTAAAGCATCTATTATACCTCTAGAACCTCTTAAATGACCACTACATCTCCTAAAGGACCTCTAGAACCTTATATCATCTACTAAAACCTTCTAAACTAACTGTAGAACCTTGTCAGTGATGACTACAGTTTCTTAAACAACCTCTAGAACCTTGTCAGTGATCTCTAAAGCATCGAATCTATCTCTAGAACCTCTTGAATGACCACTACACCATGTAAAGAACTTCTAGAATGTTATCTGTGGCAAGTAAAATCTCTTTCGAGACCATTAAAACCTTCTCAGTGACCAATACAGTCTCATATAGGATATCTAGAACCCTTTATCATCTAAAACCTTCTAAATTTGTTGTAGAATCTAGAACTCTTTATTACCACCTAAAACCTTCTAAACATGTTATAGAACGCAATGACCACAACAGTCTAGAACCTTACATTATCTACAAAAACCTTCTAAACTAGCCATAGAACCTTGTCAGTGACCTCTAAAACATCTATTCTAGAACCGTCTGAATGACCACTACACCTCCTAAATGACCTCTAGAACCTTACACCATCTACTAAAACCTTCTGAACTAGCTATAGAACCTCCTCAGTGACCTCTAAAACATCTATGCCACCTCTAGAACCTCTTGAATGACTACGACACCATGTAAAGAACTTCTAGAACCTCATCTGTGGCAAGTAAAATCTCGTTACAGACCTTTAAAACCTTATCAGTGACCACTACAGTCTCATAAAGGACATCTAGAACCCTTTATCATCTAAACTTGTTGTAGAACCTTATCAATGACCAAAGGACCTGTAGAACCTAATACAGTTTGATTATTGCTAATTAATTATAGTTGAGGGTCCTGTAGGAAAAAAGTCTAAACGTTGCTTTATTATCACTGATATTTAAAATCATGACATAAAAATAATGTAAAATCACCACAGATGTTCAGGAAGATTCGTCTCTAATGAACAGTTTTCTTTGCTGCAAGTTCAAGTAAAATCAACTTAAAGTTTCCAGTTTTTCCAACTTACATATTTGGATTTCGTCTTATTATTCTGTCCTTTATCTTTACTCTGTAATTAAACTTATACAGTGGTGAAGCAGAAAAATCACAACACAGCACTGAAGGAGCAGTAAAGCTGATTTTTACAGTGTTGCAGATGTCAGAATATCAATAAAGGGAGAAAAAAATGTAATTTCAAGTGAATAGAATCCACAAAAGTTAAACTGCATTCACCAGAACAGGGAGATAAATGAGATTAATCTAGAATCAGACTTTAATTTCACCTATCTGCTGGAACATTTAAACCACATGATAAATTATTGTTGTTAATGCTGATAAAAGTAGAAAAGTCTGGACTAAAGTTATTAATAAAGCTCAGTGTGTTCCTGCTGATGGTTCTACCAGATGTTCTCCCTCCTCGGTTCTTCCAGCTGCTCGTATATTTGACCTGCTGTTGACCTTCACTGTTCTCAGAGAACGAATCACGCCCATGAACTCTGAGCCGAGTTTTTCTTCAGCTCAAACAGCTGTGAACATGGAGTCAGTAGAATTCTGCACGTTTTCATCATTAAGGTGTTTTTAACCAAAACTAGGAGAAACTTTATTTTCTGCTGTCCAGAAACTTAACTCAACCTGGACGTCTGCAGATTTAACACCAACATCTAGACCTCTAAGAACATCTAGACCTCTATGAACATCTAGACCTCTATGAACATCTAGACCTCTATGAACACCAACATCTAGACCTCTATGAACATCTAAACCTCTATGAACATCTAGACCTCTATGAACATCTAAACCTCTATGAACATCTAGACCTCTATGAACATCTAGACCTCTATGAACATCGAGACCTCCATGAACATCTAGACCTCTATGAACATCTAGACCTCTATGAACATCTAAACCTCTATGAACATCTAGACCTCCATGAACATCTAGACCTCCATGAATATCTAGACCCCTATGAACACCTACAACCCTATGAACACCTAGACCCCTGTGAACACCTAGACCTCTATGAACACCTAGACCTCTATGAACACCAACATCTAGACCCCTATGAACACCTACAACCCTATGAACACCTAGACCCCTATGAACACCTAGACCTCTATGAACACCAACATCTAGACCCCTATGAACATCTAGACCTCCATGAACATCTAGACCTCTATGAACACCTAGACCTCTATGAACACCTAGACCTCTATGCACATCTAGACCCCTATGAACATCTAGACCCCTATGAACACCTAGACCTCTATGAACACCAACATCTAGACCCCTATGAACATCTAGACCTCTATGAACATCTAGACCTCTATGAACACCTAGACCTCTATGAACACCAACATCTAGATCCCTATGAACATCTAGACCTCCATAAACATCTAGACCTCCATGAACATTTAGACCTCTATGAACTCCAGGTTCTGGTTCCTACCAATGAGTCCGCATCAACATTTAGTCTAAATATCTAAAAACTGGAACAGAAACAAGACAGAAAATAAAAGAAAGGTGACAAAACTGTCCCAATGAGACTTAAAAAAGCACAAGTGAGTAATTTTGGACAAAAGTTGAGTCATTTGGACAAATTTCGAGTCATTTTGGACAAATTTTGTGTCATTTTGGACAAATTTTGCGTCCTTTTGGACAAAAGTTGAGTAATTTTGGAGAATTTGGGTAATTCTGCACAAATTAGAAATCATTTTGGACAATTTTGAGCGATTTTATTGCACTTATAAGAACTTTCTGGGGACACATTACCAGCCTGGATTAAACATTTTGCACTTATTTTACATTTTCAAGGTCCAATAATTAAAGATTTGTTCTCTGCTGGATCCAATCAATCACTCTGATCTGATGAAACTATTCTGTCTGTTCTCAATACATTTCATGGCTGTTCTGAAGATACTGAACCATTGAAATGGCTTCTCAGGTGTTCTTTTTGGGGTGAACATATAAAAACTCTCAAGCTGGAAAACACAGATTTCTCAAAGCTCTGCTGCAATATTTTACAAAACATTTGGATCCAATAGAACAAAGACAGTGGAGGAACACCGCAATAAGAAATGACTCATTTTCATTTAGTTTTTTCCCTTTTTCCAGGTAAAATAACTAAGTTGTTGAAGTGCCAGTTAAAATGTAAATGTTTTCCAGTGTGAGGACTCAGTTCTCTCCCCGTCCTCCTGGATCTTTGAGTCTTTAACTGTCGTTTTAAAGCCGACCTGCTGCTGTTACTGGAGATAACTGGAGAGTTTCTGCACTGAGCTCATGAACAGCTGGACTCAGACTCACACAGCTGCATTAACATCCTCCAACCACGAACACACACACTGTTTCAGTGGTCGACACATTTACAGGATCATAAATCCTCCGACAGCATCAGCAGCAAGAAAAACGCCACAATGAGAGTCTGCAGGAAACGGATTATTAAACGTGACGGCTGCAGGACGGACAGGAAGAAAGACTGGAGTTACAGCGAGTAAAGTCAGGATTTTACAATAAAACAGCAAAGACAGACAAAAAAACACACAAAACGACCACAAAGAGATACAAAAGGATGAAAAAGACACAAAAAATGACCACAAAGAGAAACAAAATGACAATAAAAAGAAACAAAACTACCACAAAGCGACAGAAAAGACACAAAACCAGAAAAAGACACAAAATGACAACAAAGAGACCCAAAATGACAAAAAACCCAAAATAACCACAAAAAGATATAAAATAATGAGACACAAAATGACCACGAGACAAAAAATTAACACAAAGACTCCATTGTAAATTTAGTTTTCACCACATCATGAATCATGTCTCTAGAAGAGAAGATGATCCTTGTTTCTTCTTCATCGTCTATATTTGTTCTGACCTACCACCGATCGATCACACTGCTCGGAAATTGATGAAATGACTCAAAAAATGCCCAAAATTCCACAAAAAATATCCAAAATTGCTGTAATTTGTCAAAAATAATAGATTTTCCCCCCCAAGATGACTTTTCAAATTCATCTAAATGTTTGTGTAAAATGACAAAAAAAATTTAAAAATTGTCCAAAATGCTCCTTTCATGGTCTATAATAATTCTGACCAACCACCTACCAACATGCTGATATGAAAGTCTCTAGCTTTAGACAGAATTCCTGAATTTTTGTAGGAAATTGGCTCAAAAAAATTGTTCCAAATGACATAAAATTTCCAAAGTCCTCCAAAATTGTGCAAAATTACTCAAATCTTTTTCTTAAAAAGGCTTGAAATGTGTGTAAAATTACTGAATATTATTCAAAAATGTCATTTAAATGGTCCAGAATTAGTTGAAAATTGTTTAATGACTCAAAAATTGTCCAGAATTCCTTAAAAATGTATTTAAAATGACATAGAAATTGTCCAAATGTGTTCAAAATGAAAAGAAAATTGTCAGAGTGGACTCAATATTTCTGAAAAATCTGATGAAAATCATCCAAAATGAAAGAAAATTTGTTCAAAATTAGTTTATATTTTGCTGTGACTTGTTCCTACCAACCACCTATCAACATGCTGATATGAAAGCTTACCCAGAATGCATTTTTCCCCTTAATCTTGTCCAGAATGACTGAAAACTTATGCAAAATAACTCAAACATATCCGAAATATCCCCAAACTCACCCAAAATGATCAGAAACGTCTCCTAAATTACAACATTTTTGCCCAAAATGACCGAAAACTGTCAAAAGTGAACAAAATGTAGGTAAAAATGATCATTTAAATTATCCAAAATTACCCAAATGTGTTTAAAATTAGATGAAATTTGTTTAAAAATCGTGACCCAAAACACGTAGAAAAACTAAAATGTGAACAAATCAGCAGCTTTGTGTGTCTGTTGTGGTTCTGTGATGTTAAACCTCCTCCTGCTGGTCAAACCCTGCAGTTACACTCTGATGGACGTGATGAACTCAGGTTAGTTTCTGGAAGTTAAATGATAAAAACACAGAACAAAGAGAAGGACGAGAAGCTCCACCAGGAAGATTCTAACAAATTCTAACAAATAAACATCCAAAAAGACCCGAGTTCATGCTGCTCAGATCAGAACCTACAAAGATGTCGATCAAAGTGACCACAAAAGCATAAAAAATGACCACAAGGAGACACAAAACGACCACAAAAAGACACAGAATGACCAGGAAAACAAACAAAATGATCACAGAGACACAAAATGACAAAAAAGAGACACAAAACGACCACAAAAAGACAAAAAACTACCACAAATCACAAAAAATTACCACAAAAACACACAAAACGACCACAGAGATACAAAATTACCTCCAAAACTGTCAGGGTCCCCTCCTCTGTCCCAGCTCCAGCCCCACCTGACCTCCCTCATCCTCTCTCATCCTCCCTCATCCTCTCTCATCCTCCCTCATCCTCTCTCATCCTCCCTCATCCTCTCTCATCCTCCCTCATCCTCTCTCATCCTCCCTCATCCTCTCTCATCCTCCCTCATCCTCCCTCATCCTCTCTCATCCTCCCTCATCCTCTCTCATCCTCCCTCATCCTCCCTCATCCTCCCTCATCCTCTTTCATCCTCCCTCATCCTCCCTCATCCTCTCTCATCCTCCCTCATCCTCCCTCATCCTCTCTCATCCTCCCTCATCCTCTCTCATCCTCCTCATCCTCCCTCATCCTCTCTCATCCTCTCTCATCCTCCCTCATCCTCTCTCATCCTCTCATCCTCCCTCATCCTCTCATCCTCCATCATCCTCCCTCATCCTCTCTCATCCTCTCTCATCCTCCCTCATCCTCTCTCATCCTCCCTCATCCTCTCTCATCCTCCCTCATCCTCTCTCATCCTCCCTCATCCTCCCTCATCCTCTATCATCCTCCCTCATCCTCCCTCATCCTCCCTCATCCTCCATCATCCTCCCTCATCCTCCCTCATCCTCTATCATCCTCCCTCATCCTCCCTCATCCTCCCTCATCCTCTATCATCCTCCCTCATCCTCCCTCATCCTCCCTCATCCTCTCTCATCCTCTCTCATCCTCCCTCATCCTCTCATCCTCCCTCATCCTCCCTCATCCTCTATCATCCTCCCTCATCCTCCCTCATCCTCCCTCATCCTCTATCATCCTCCCTCATCCTCCCTCATCCTCCCTCATCCTCTCTCATCCTCCCTCATCCTCCCTCATCCTCCCTCATCCTCCCTCATCCTCCCTCTCCCCACCTGCCTGCTGAAGCTCTGTCCAGCTGCTGTTCATCTCTAATCACCCATCAGCTGAACTCCAGGCAGCACACCTGTGGTCCATCTCCTCCATAGAAGCCGGTGTCACACTCCACACCCTGCTAATAGTAAACTCTGTTCATGCAGTCAGTTCATCTCCCCTTTACATATTGCTGTGTCTCTTTAAAAGAGTTTTCCTGTCTAACCCTGTTCTCCTTGTTTAGTTCTTCAGGCCTATCTGCTCCTGGATCCCTGACCAGTCTTGGAGGGTCTCTACCTGCCGTGTCCCCCTCGTCCCTGGATCATCCTGCCTGCTCTCTACCACCAACCAACCCCCACCATGGAGAACACCAAGCGGGCCACCGGTTCCCGGTTCAGTCACCCCCCACCCTCCCCTGTTAGTTCAGTTTCTTAGTTATCCTGGATCTGTTTCTCACCCCATCCATTATTTCCCTGCTTTTTGTTAACAATAAAATCTGCCTTTGTTGCTGCCTCAGTTCTCGTCTGTGTGCTCTCTGCTCGGTTCACCCCACACCATGACAAAAAGAACCACAAAATGACCACAAAGAGACACTAACTTTCCAGTCTGTTGTCGTATTATTGTGTTGCTGTAGATGCTCTTCTTCCGTCTCTGCGCACAAGAATTAAAAATCACACCCAGTTTGTGTCTTTCTCAACAACTGACACACACACACTGAAGGTGTGACTCTGAGGGAGGAACTGTTTTAAGAATGTTGTAGTTCAGGTTTGGATTTTCTGACCCGACTGGTTCTTTCTGCTGTCAGAGAATCTCAGAGGTTCTTTCTGCTGTCAGAGAATCTCAGAGGTTCTTTCTGCTGTCAGAGAATCTCAGAGGTTCTTTCTGCTGTCAGAGAATCTCAGAGGTTCTTTCTGCTGTCAGAGAATCTCCGGTTCTCTGGTTTCTGTCTGGATTAATCTGATGAACCAACAAGATGTCGGTGAACCTGAGTAAGAACGGAGCGGCCCTGATGGCGGCCTACAAAGACGTGGTGGACGGGAAGTCGAAGAAGAACTGGTGAGCTGAGATTGACTGAGGAGAACCTGGATCCAGCCTGGGTTCGACGTCACTGAGGTTCTCTATGTGTTTCAGGGCTTTATTCACCTACGAGGGGAACAGTAACGACCTCCGGCTGGCACAAACTGGAGGTAAGATCCAGAAAAATCTGCTTTTCACTCGGTTAACATCCATTTAAGTCAATATTTCAGTTTATATTTCAGAGCTGCACTTTTATGAACTAAAGGGAACTTTTACTGCATTTAAACTGTCATATAAAGTCCATTTAGAACACGCTAGAATCACATTTATCAGCAGTTTATTAGGAACATCTGTATGTTCCTGCAAATTCTGAGGAAAAACTACCATGAAAACATATAAATCAACCAAAATGTGGTGCAAAATGGCTAAAAAAAGATAAAAGACAAACAAATTGCAGTTCAAAATGACATAAATGAGAAAAATGTGACACAACAGGCCTACAAAAAGAAATAAAACGGCCAAAATGTCACTAAAACAATCACAGAAAGACATAAAATAACAAAAACGTGATTAAATGGTCCTCAAAAACATGTAAAATCGGCCAAAATCTGATCCAAAAGTACCATAAAAAGACATAAAAAAAACAAAACGTGGTGCAAAATTGTCATAAAAAGATAAAACACAATGTGCCACACAAAATGACCACAAAACAACATAAACTATCAACATATGACACAAAAACATATATAACAACCACAATGTGGATCAAAATGGCCATAATAAGACATAAAATGGCTAAAATGTCACTAAAACAACCACACAAAGACATGAAGCAACCAAAATGTGGCATAAAATGGCCATAAAGACACAATGTCACGCAAAATGACCACAAAACAATATAAACTATTAACGTGACACTAAACTAGCACAAAAGCACGTAAAACCACAAAAATGCCTAAAATAGTTTTCATAGCTTTATTTATTAGTCTTTATTATCTTATTATATTTTAATAATTTCTACTTTGTTTATTTGCATTAATTTTTTGTAATTAATTTGCATTTGTTTTTTAGTTAGTTTTTTATTAAGTGTATTTTATGATTATTTTTTACATCTATTTTTCCCCACGTCTTTAATTATTTGTTATTTTATCTTATATTTTCATGATTCATATTATTCTAATTTCATTTACTTTTCTTCATTCTATTTAATCATTAATTATTTTTAAAATATTTTTTATGTATTAATTTGTACTTCTTATTATTTTATTAGTATTTATTATCTTACATTTTAATGACTAATCTATTAATCTAATTTTATCTACTTTTTAATTTTGTATTATTTCTTCTTAATTAATTTGCATTTGTTTATTATTTTATTAGTTTTTTATTATGAAGTATATTTTATGATTATTTTTTACATCTAATTTTCCCCAGATTTATTCATATATTAGTTTTTATTATCTTATTATATTTTCATGATAAATTTTTAATCTAATTCATTTACTTTTCTTCATTCTATTTAATTATTAATGACATTTTTTTTATATTTTTATGTAATAATTTGTATTTATTTTATTATTTTTATTATTAAGTGTATTTCATGATTAATTTTAACATGTAATTTATTTATTTATTAGTTTTAATTGTCTGTAACCTAATTTCATCAATTTTCCTTCATTCTATTGAATTATTAATTAATTTATTTTTTTCTACATGTTAGTATTTTGTATATTTCTATATGCTTTGACTTTAAATAAAATTGATCTGTTTGCTCTACTTTTATTTCTGAATTAATTTTTCAGATTTTTCTTTTTCTTTCTGTGCAGACGGTGGGCTGGAGGAGCTGGTGGAGGAGCTGAACAGTGGGAAGGTGATGTACGCTTTCTGCCGAGTCCAAGACCCAAACTCTGGTCTGCCCAAATACGTCCTCATAAACTGGGTAAGACACACACACACACACACACACACACACACACACACACACACGGACATATATATATATATATAGACATGATGTGTTTCTACCTGCAGACAGGTGAAGGTGTGAAGGACTCCAGAAAAGGAATCTGTGCCAATCATGTGAGCTCCATCGCAGGATTCCTGAAGGTCAGTCAGACTTTTTACATTAAAAATCACTCAAAACTTATTTCAAACTACTTAAAATTCACCCAAATGTCTCATTTTACTGCATGTAGACCAAAAAGCAGCTGCTCAGTTCAGTATTTTACACTAAAAATAGCTGAAATGAGGATGAAACCACAGATATTAACCTCCAGATCAGCAGGTAAGTTGTGTTTTTAACCCTCCCGTTGTCCTCATTTACGGGTTCCTTTGTCTGAAAAAAATCCCCCCCAAAAATCCCCCAATTTATAAAAATTTGCAAATTTTTCTGGAAAAAAATTCCAAAAATTCTATAAAAGTTTCCCTTAACAGTTTTTTTTTAAATCCCCAAATTTGGCAAGAAATAAAATTTTCAAAATATTTAAAAATTTAAAAAAAATAAAAATTGTGAATATTTTCAAAAAATGTATAAAATCTTCTGAAAATAATTCTAAAAATATCTAAAGTGATGACATATAAATCAGTAAAAGTTCTAATATTTTCTTTAAGAACATTCAGAAAAAAAATTCAGACAAAAAAAAATCCCCAAATTTATAAAAAAAAATTTGCAAAATTTACAGGAAGAAAATTCCAAAAATTCCTTAAAAGTTTCTCTTAACAGTTTTTTTTTTAAAAATCCCCAAATTTGGCAAGAAATAAAATGAATAAATAAAATTTAAAAAAAAATTGTAAATATTTTCAAAAAATGAATAAAAATCTTCTGAAAAAAATCCTAAAAATATCTAAAGTGATTCCATATATATATATATATATATATATATATATATATATATATATATATATATATATATATCAGTAAAACTTCTAGTATTTTCTGAATGTTCTTAAAGAAACATTTCTTTTCTTCCACCAAAAAAATGTTCAAAAATTTCCCAAAAGTGTTGAAAATGTGGAAGTTTTCATGGTGAGAATTATTTTTTTTCCACATTTTCAAACTTTAAAACGGGTCAGTTTGACCCGCAGGACGACACGAGGGTTAAATGAATGTTCATTGGTTGGTCTCGGTCATGTGACCTCAGGGAGCCCATGTGACCATAAACGCCCGCGGAGACGAAGACGTGGAACCAGAAACCATCCTGGACAAAGTGGCCAAAGCTTCAGGAGCCAACTTTGACTTCCACCAACGAAAACAGGAATACAGAGATGCTCCCAGAGGACCAGTGGTGAGAAAAAACTCTCATTATTAGTGTTCTGCTGCTGATCTAAAGGTAAATCTGAAGAGTTTTAGTGGTTTTAATCCAGATAAAGTGATTATTCCAACAGCATTACTGCTCATCGGAACCTGACCACATCTTATTATCTAATATTCACCTAAAATCTACTTTTATATCACCTATAGCACCTTCATCTGAACATATCTGTCCAAAACAACCCAAAAATGATCCAAAATGGCAAAGATTTGTCAAAAAAGTCAAATAAAATGGCTGAAAGTGACTCAAAACCTGTTCAAAATAACTCGATCTGTACAAAATGATTCAATATTTGTCCAAAATAACTCAAATGTGCCGTACAATACTCACAGAACGATTTATGTTCATGTCCGAATTGACTCAAAATGTGTCCACGGTGATTCAAAACTATTCAAAATGACTTAATAATTGTACAAAACGACTCAAACTATGCCCAAAATAGCAAAGAATTTCCCAAAACTACTGAGAATTGTTGAAAATGTGTCCAGAATGATTCAAAACTTGTCCAATATAATAACATTTTGCCCAAAACTACTCTCAAATTGTTCATAATTACTTAAACTTTGCCCGGGATGATTCAGACCTCGTCCAAAATGACATAAAATTTGTCTTAAGTAGCAAAAATTGAACCGAAACTACTCAGAATTATGTATAATTGCTGAAAATTTGTCCAGAATGACTCAAAACTTGTCCATGGCAGCAAAATCTTGTCCAAAACTCCTCAAAATTACTCAAAAGGCTCACAAATAGTCCTAAATGACTCAAAAATGGACATAAATGACAAAATGATGCCAGATTTGTCAAAAAAAACTCTAAAACTTTTCCAAAACTACATAAAATTGTTCAGAATTATTTAAATTTTGTCCAGGATTTTTCAGAACTCGTCCAAAATGACTCAAAATTCATCTTAAGTAGCAAAAAATTTGTCTAAAAAGATTGAAATTTTTGTCCAAAACTGCTAAAAATTCAGCTAAATTCTGAAAATAAAGCAAAAATCTAAAATAAACACAACATAAAATAGTGAAATATTAGAAATGTGTACAAAAACAGAAAGTACAGCCAGAGAACTCTGTATTTTTAGGAGACTGAACCTTTAGAGGAACCAGATCCAGAACCTGACCCGTTGTTCCGTTCTCCAGGGTTCTGTGTACCGTAAGACCAACGCCGTGGAGGAGATCCAGCAGATCAACAAGGACGACTTCTGGGGGAAAACTCAGGTTGGTGTTCTGATCAGGTCCACTAGAACGGTTCTGTCGGGTCCAAACCCTTTAACGAGTTCTGTTCAGAGGGACGAGGAGGAACGTCGGCAGCAGGAGAACCGCAGAGCAGAACAGCAGAAGCAGCAGCTGGAGAAGGAGAGGAAGGAGATGGAGGAGAAGCAGGCTGAGGAGAGGGAGAGGCAGGACCTCAGGAGAACCCAGCAGATCCAGCAGGACAGGTCAGAACCACAACCACAACCAGAACCACAACCAGAACCACATAGAGGAGAACCCAGCAGATCCAGCAGGACAGGTCAGAACCAGAACCACAACCAGAACCACAACCAGAACCACATAGAGGAGAACCCAGCAGATCCAGCAGGACAGGTCAGAACCACAACCAGAACCACAACCAGAACCACATAGAGGAGAACCCAGCAGATCCAGCAGGACAGGTCAGAACCAGAACCACAACCAGAACCACAACCACATAGAGGAGAACCCAGCAGATCCAGCAGGACAGGTCAGAACCAGAACCACAACCAGAACCACATAGAGCAGAACCCAGCAGATCCAGCAGGACAGGTCAGAACCAGAACCAGAACCACAACCAGAACCACATAGAGGAGAACCCAGCAGATCCAGCAGGACAGGTCAGAACCAGAACCACAACCAGAACCACAACCAGAACCACATAGAGGAGAACCCAGCAGATCCAGCAGGACAGGTCAGAACCACAACCACAACCAGAACCACAACCAGAACCACATAGAGGAGAACCCAGCAGATCCAGCAGGACAGGTCAGAACCACAACCAGAACCACAACCAGAACCACATAGAGCAGAACCCAGCAGATCCAGCAGGACAGGTCAGAACCAGAACCACAACCAGAACCACAACCACATAGAGGAGAACCCAGCAGATCCAGCAGGACAGGTCAGAACCAGAACCACAACCAGAACCACATAGAGCAGAACCCAGCAGATCCAGCAGGACAGGTCAGAACCACAACCAGAACCACAACCAGAACCACATAGAGGAGAACCCAGCAGATCCAGCAGGACAGGTCAGAACCAGAACCACAACCAGAACCACAACCACATAGAGGAGAACCCAGCAGATCCAGCAGGACAGGTCAGAACCAGAACCACAACCAGAACCACATAGAGCAGAACCCAGCAGATCCAGCAGGACAGGTCAGAACCAGAACCAGAACCACAACCAGAACCACATAGAGGAGAACCCAGCAGATCCAGCAGGACAGGTCAGAACCAGAACCACAACCAGAACCAGAACCACATAGAGGAGAACCCAGCAGATCCAGCAGGACAGGTCAGAACCAGAACCACAACCAGAACCACAACCAGAACCACATAGAGGAGAACCCAGCAGATCCAGCAGGACAGGTCAGAACCACAACCAGAACCACAACCAGAACCACATAGAGCAGAACCCAGCAGATCCAGCAGGACAGGTCAGAACCAGAACCTTCATGGAACATACAGCAGAACCAGAACCACAGGAGAAATAGAACCTATCAGAGAACCAGAGCAGAACCAGAACCAGAACCAGAACCAGAACCGGAGAACCTGACCCGTGTTTTGTGTTTTAAAGGATCCAGCAGCAGCAGAGAGAAGAAGACAGAAGGAAGGAGGAGCAGCAGAGACGGGTGAGAAGATCTGACAGAAGCTAAAACCATGATTTTAACTATTTTAACTGACATGTTAGAAGAATTCACTGATATTTAACAGATAATAACTGATAAAAATAACAGAAAAATGTATTCATTTACATTCTAACCACAAAAACAGACCAAATGTTTAAAGTTTTTTACGACATGTGACTATGAAATGACACCATTTAGTTTAAATCCACTTAAAATTACTACAAATTATTACTGATAAATTACTTTACAGATATTTGCCATTTGCCATTACTTATTATTTAAATACAGAGCAGAACAGTAAATGTTGTAGATGTCAAACATCGGTATTTTTATAATAATAATTTATTCTATTTATTATTAGACTGTTTTTATTTGGTGTAAAAGGAAAATATCATGTATGGAGGCAAAGGCCACATCTGGAAAAAAACTAATAAAAAAACTATAACACATTAAAATAAATTAAAATTATTCTGTTTCCAGGTTGTTTTTCTGTTTATATGATTTAAAATGATTTGTTTATTTTAGAATCAGGTGGAATCTAGTAAAAAGTCGACAGGAATCAACTCAGCAGCTTCTGTTCAGAAAGCCAACGTGAGTCTGATGAATATTTACACATAAATACACACTACTATTGTTATTATTATTATTATTATTATTATTATTATTATTAGAGTAAACTGAATGTTCTGCTGCTTCGTACTGAAGTTATTTTATAAATCTCACCTCTGACCTCCACAGGAAGCCAAATCACTGGTTTCTCAGAGATCCTTCAACCCCAGAGACGTCTTCAGACAGAAGGAGCAGAACCCAGAGAACAGAAGACCCAGTCCTGCTGCCTCCAGACCTGGTAAACAACAACAACATGACGTAAACAACACAGTGTAAACAACACAACGTAAACAGCTTGTTTTCCTCCTCCAGGGAAGCTCCAGAGTCCGTTTTTATCTCAGAAATCATCAGAGAGAAAATCTGTTCAGCCTCGGGATCAGCTGATCTCTGCTCCAGCTGTCACCCCCCTGACTCCTGTCTCACCTGTCTCACCTGTCTCACCTGCTGCACCTGAAGAACCCACAAGAAGCCCAGAGATCACAGACTCACCTGTTCAACCTGCAGGTCAGAAGTTTACTGAGAACAAATAAAATCTAAAGTAAATGTGATCAAAGGATCTGAGGAGGTTTTACAGATAAAAAGTCCATTAAAAAGGGATAAACTAGAATCACCTGTCATTGCTGAACAGACGTTGCTTTCACAGAAGAAGAAGAAGAAGAAGAATGGTCGGATGAGTTTGATGACGACGGACCGACTCCAGGTTTGATTCTAGTATTATCAGTAAACTTCCTCCTGAAACTAAACAACAGGTTCTATTTTTAAACTTTATGCTAAATAATGTGAATAATCTGCAGAACAAACTTCAGTTCAAGAAGATCTTTATGAAGCTCCACAATCAGCCGACCAGGAGGAGGAGGACCTCTATGAAAACGTTTACCAGCAAACACCAGCAGTGAGTCTCTGAAAACCTGAAGATTAGTCCTAGAAATAAACCAGAACCAGGTTTAAATGAACCAATAAAAGGTTCTGATGTGGTTTAATTGAACCAATAGAAGGTTCTGATGCCGTGTTCTTGTACTTGGCAGGCTGAAGACGTTCCTGTGGAGGCAGCAGAACAGGGCATCTGTGCCAGAGCTCTGTACGACTACCAGGCCGGTCAGTGAAGTCCTGGTTCTGGTTCTGGTTTGGAAACTTTTGTACCTGAATTTAGAAACGATTACAGTTTTTAAAAAATAGAATTTTTTTGAGCATTTTATTAAGATTTTTCACACATTTTATAATTTTTTAAAAACAATTTATTCATTTTTAAAAATTATTATTTATGACACATTTTTGACTTTTTTGGACATTTTATAACCACAATATTTTCACAAATTGTTGAGAAATTTTATGTATATTTTTCAAACATTATATTCAAATTTTGAACAATTTATTAAAACTTTTTTGGATATATTTATAACCTTTTGACACAATTCCATGCATTTTATTCATATTTGTCAGACATTTGATTCATTTTTGGAACAATTTATCCATATTTCTAACCTCTTATTATATTTTCTACCTTACATAATTTCAGAGATTTTACAGCTATTTTATTCATAATTTTATATTATTTTTTGAACAGTTTATGCATATTTTTAGACATTTTTGACATTTTAAAATAACAATATTTTCAGATATTTAAGAAAATTTTATTAATATTTTTCAGACATGTTATTAATTATTTTCAAATATTTTAGAGAAGTTTTATTTGTATTTTCCTAACATTTTTAAACAATTTATCCCTATTCTTTGATATACTAATGACATTTTCAACATTTCAAAATAGCAATATTTGCAGAAATTTTTAGAAAATCTGTATTCAAATATTTTTAAATATTTTACTCATTTTTCAAAAAAAATTTTTTTTTGATTTTTAGACATATTTACAGCTTCTGTGATATTTTAGAACTGCAAAATTTTCAGACGTTTCAGAGAATCATTTTCAGATACTGTTTTTTTTTCTTCATTCTTTTGGACATATTTATCACCTTTTAATAAAAAAATGTATAATTGCAATGTTTTGTACATTTTATTGATTAAAACATATTTTATTATTATCGTTTTGACAATATATTCAGACACTTTAGGGACTTTTTATTTATATTTTAGTGACATTTTATTTATGTTTCTAACTTCTAGGACATTTTATAGCTCCAGTTTATATTTACAGACATTTTAGAGGAATTTGAATGTCGGATTTTAGACTCCAGTATAAAAACCTTATGATTAATTATCAGCTCTTCTTGCTGAAACCCCGAATAACCTCTGAATAGTTGAACCTAAAGTCTCTCAGTTCAGAAATGGTGAATGGAGGCCGAGCTGTTGTTTAGTTAAACTGATTTATTTCTGTTTTGTTTCCTGTTTTATGTGTTCTAATTAGAATTTTCTCTTTAATAATAACTATATTTCTCTTCTCAGTGGACGACAGTGAGATCACCTTCGACCCCGATGACATCATAACTCAGATCGACATGCTGGACGAAGGCTGGTGGAGAGGATTCGGACCCGACGGACACTACGGCATGTTTCCTGCCAACTATGTGGAGCTTCTCTAGAGTCAATCATCTGTCTTTTTAGTTTCATACAGCTGGAAGATCAAAGTTTCTCCTGAACCAACGTCACTGAATTATCAGACTGCTGTAAAAATCAGTCATCAATAAAAACTGCTGTTCTTCTAGTCTTCTTGTTGTTATTGTTATTATTATTATTATTATTATTATTATTATTATTATTATTATTATTATTATTATTATTATTATTATTATTATATTCTGACATTTTTCACTTATAATACTTTTAAGACATATTATTCACATTCATAGTTTCTGACATTTTATGCATTTCTGGAATATTTTCATAATATGTTTGGAAATATTTGTGACATTATGAATATCTTTGACAATATGAGTGACATTTTCTGACATTTTACAGTTTTTCTGAGCATTTTATTGATTTTTTTTTGGACATTTTCTGACCGTTTAGACAACTTTTACCTCCAATATTTTAGCATTTTTTTAAGCAACATTTTATTCATAAGGTGTAGAATGTTTTGAGCATTTAATTCATGTTTTCCTGTAATTTTATAATTTTTTATACATTTTTGAAAAAAATCCTAATATGTTTTGGATATATTTCTGTTCTGACATTTTATACCTTCAATAGTTTCAGACATTTTAGTGACAGTTTATTCAGTTTCTGACATTCTATACATGTTTTGGCACTGCATTCATTATTATTATTTATTTCTTTTACATTTTCTGACTTTTAGCGACATTTTATTTGTAGTTTTGGCAAATTTGATTTATATTTTGTTATTTAGAGTATGTGATTAATAGCAGATGGTGCTGGATGTGCCCAGGTCCTGGTATTAGCAGTGGGGTGATCTGTGCTTTGCTGTTGCCGCCCCAGACTCTGGAATGAACTTCCACTCCAGCTTCGCGTTATTACTGACCTGCCGCTTTTTAAGCCCACACTGAAAACCCATCTATTTAGACGTGCTTTCGAGTCCTAGCACTGTTTTATGTTTTTTTTTTAATGGTTTTATGGTTTTCGTAGTTTTGTGTTTTTATGGGTTTTATGGTTTTACAGTAATCCAAAATTGTATTGTTTTGTTTTATTATGCTGTTTGGAAAGCACTTTGGTCTCCTGTTATGTTGTAAAGTGCTCTACAAATAAACTTTGATTGATTGACTGAATATTCCTTTAATTTTATGCATTTTTAATACAATTTATTCTCATTTCTTGGACAGATTTCTGATTGTATTTTCACATTTTACCACACACATTAGGGACATTTTAGTTATATTTTTTGGTAATTTTTTCCAGACATTTTTACTCACTTATGATGCATTGAATAAGTCTGATTAGAAAACTGAAACATAAAAAGCTTGAAGAATATGGTAACAGATTATTATTATTTACTTTTATTTATTTATTCTTTATATTTTTAGGCACTGTTTTTTTTAGTATTTTTTTTTTTTTATATTTTAATTATATTTTATTGATTAGACTCACATTTTGTTAGACATATTTTGTGTATTTTTTTCAGTATACATTATATGAAAAACTACATTACTGGACTATTTCCGCATACAACGAATGACGCGTCAGGCGGACGTACGACGTCATCACCCATCGTCACCGACCATCCAGCACCAGAGGAGGGAAGATGGCTGCAAGGTTACTGCTCCGCTCCGGGCTCAGAGCCGCGGCGGCCTGTCGGGCTGTCCGGGTTTCCGCTGCCAGCCGCTGCATGTCGACTGGAGGTGAGGACGAAACCGACACAGGACCAGAACGACTCAAATTCGGCTAAAAAATTAGTTATAAACCGGCGACAAGGACAGAACCGGTGCTTCCTGTCGCAATAGAGAGAAACAGACCAGACTGCATTCAAAAATGTCATAATTTCTGGAGAAATCGCGGCTCGTTTAAGTTTTATAGCTTGTAAACCTGAAATTATCTTCTCAGTAGAATCAGGTTTAAATATTCTTCAATTCGGCAAAGTTTAGAAATAACAAAGAATATTTGGATTTAAAATAATGAATCTCTTCCTTGTCTTTTCCTTCTGGTGTGACCGCAGTCATCTGCTGAGTTTTGTGTTTTATTATTTGTATGTGGATAAAATACAACAGAAAGTTGAGCCAAAAGCAGCCGAATTTACTGTTAACTTTAGATTTAATGTATGTGAATGTAAAGGTTTTAACTTCATAGTGATCCCATGAAAACATTAATAATTGGGATGTAATTTGGTTCCAGTTTTAGATGAGCAGAATTAAAAGCATCGATATAAAACAACAGGTTAAAGATTCCCCAAATATAAACAGTAAAATGAGAGGTTGTTTCACATTTACTTAAGTTTTAGTTATTTAAATTACTTAATTAAAGAAGAATAAGTGCATTCTCTGTTTTTTGCAGCTCGTTGAGTGTCTAGGAGATTGTAAATTATTGTCATTATTATCTAATAATAACTATAAAGCCTCGGTGAATATTAACATTAAACTAATCAATAACTGCAATAAATCTGCACTCTACAGCTCTGCATTACATTTAAAAATCTCTTTTTGTGTGTAAAACAGCAGAATTTTGTGAAATATTTACCTGATCCTCTCGTGATATTTACATCTCATCGATTAAATAGTATATTCTGATAAATGATAAATAACTTTTCAGCAGAAATAGACAAAAGTTTGCAGATATTTGCAGATATCCATGTCTTAAAAGTTTTGTTTTTAAAATAGTTGCATTCATATATAATAAAATCATCAGCAGATCATTCAATATTGACAATAGTTCTATAAAGTAGTGATATAATTCCACTAAAAATTGATGAGATGTGATGCTGCTGTAGCTGCATTAACTCGTTTCTATTAATAAAAGTTTATTGTTGTGTTTGAGGGATTCCCACTGATGAGGAGCAGGCGACAGGACTGGAGAAGGTCATCATGAAGGCCATGAGGGACGGAACG
The DNA here is from genome assembly GCF_022539595.1 of Amphiprion ocellaris. NCBI lineage: Eukaryota > Metazoa > Chordata > Actinopteri > Pomacentridae > Amphiprion > Amphiprion ocellaris. The sequence goes on along the minus strand of NC_072782.1, from coordinate 32,545,005 downwards.
GTAACATTATTTATCTGATTAAATCGCTTTGTTCTCTGGTTGGTTGACATCAAACATTTCACTGAAGGATTTCTGATGTATGCAAATTAAAATGAAATGAAAATTTAAAAAGTATAAAGAGGCCAAAATAAAACATTCTAGAGAAATTATATTCCGACTTTTTGACATTTTGATCACTTTTTAGGTGCCAAATCAATTTTTGAAGCTTATTAAACTCAGACCTGCAAATCAGGACCTCATTTAAATAAAGTTTAGTCAATATTTTCACACATTTTATCAAAGTTCTGGACCCTTTATTACCCGCTAGATTTTTCAGACTTTATATTCATAGTTTATTGACAATTTTGGAACCGTTTATTCATATTTTTTTGACACTTTTTTAAAAAGTTTTACTACTAATTTTAGATCCATTTCTGACATTTTATGTCTGCAATATTTTCAGACATTTTATTATTTTGTTCTTTTTTTCCTGACAAATTTCTTTTCTTTTTTTCCGACATTTTATTTAAAGGAAATTTTATTCTTATTTTTGGATATTTTGATGCGGTTTCTCAAGGACCTTTCAGACATTTTAATCACTTCTTATGCATGAAATGCGCAGTTTAGAATCAGAACCAGGAGAAATCAGCTTTCAAAGTCACCATGTTCAGATATTATTTAATATTCACTTGCTATACATTATTTACTATGCTTGTAGAACATTATATTCATATTTTTTGACATAATTTTGTAATACCTTATTGGAAAGTTTTATTTATATTCTACATTTTTCTGACATTTTCTTATCTTCTGCTGCTCATCAGCTCAGATCTGAGCAGAACCTCTGATTAGTAGATATGTATAAGTTTAGTTGATTAAAGGTAAACTTAATGCTGGATTCAGATGAAATAAAATCCATCCAACCTGAACTGAAGTGATAATTCTGTGCAGCTAACCTCGTCCTCTTCTTGGTTCCTCCAGGATCCCTACAACATGATGAAGCCAAAGGGCTACGCTGGTTCTAAGATGGATCCTCACCTGGTTCCCTCCATCACCAACAAGAGGATCGTGGGATGCGTCTGTAAGTTAAATATTAAAAACATGAATGTAATTTAACTTTCTGCACCTGTTAGATGAAAAAACAGCATCAAGGTTGTTAACTGTGGCTCTTTTCAGGCTGAAATTCTTCTTTAAATTGAAAATTCTGGATATTTTGAAGTTGTGAGACCTTGAAAAAAGCAGCATGTACTCAGATATTTCTAGAATTTATTTCCTCAGTAACAGGCGTCAGGTTTTACTTCTTCCTCTAAGCTTTATTTCCTGGTTTGCTGTGTACAGGTGAAGAAAACACTTTTGTGTGAGAACAGGCAGATTTTAAACAGATTCATATTGAAAAATATTTGATTTATGAAGCTAAAATGTCAGAAACATCTTTATAAATATTCATAATTTATGCTGTAAAAGTTTCAGACTAATCAGAGATGGTTCAGCAGAAATATTTCTAAAAACCTGTGATATTTGTGGTGAATTGTGAACGTTTCCTTGCTGCTGCTTGCAGGTGAAGAAGACAACACGGCCGTGGTTTGGTTCTGGCTTCATGAGGGTGAAGCTCAGCGCTGCCCGTCCTGTGGAGCCCACTACCAGCTGGTTCCTCACGAGCTGCCCCACTAACTGGCCCCTGGTCGCTCCCAAATATTCCACCAGCTCTGGAACAGGAAGAAGAACCGGACAGGACAGGACAGGACAGGAAGCTGCTTTATCTGCTGGTGTGTTTGTTCTTGGTCCTGTTCAGTCTCAGTACTTGATCTACCTGCTAGAACCTCAACAGTCTTTCATGTTACATTAACAGACGGGTCAGATGTGGTTTTGGGACACAACTGTTTCTCTCTAAACATTTCCACTCAGAGTCAGTTTACATCGACTAACGTACTGTACATCGTTACACTCGGTCCACTTACCTCCTTTTTCTGAACCAATAAAACTTTCTCAACTCTTGTTTATGGACTTCTGTGACTCTTTTGTTACTGCTTGGTTGGATAAAGGCCAAAAAAGAGCAAAAAGTTAGAAAAAAATGCAAATATCTTATTTTAAATTGCCTAAAAATGCAGCTGTGTGAATTTTATTTACGCATTTAAACCACATGTAGATCATATTTTAACAATATTTTAACTATAGGAATAAAAGAGTTTCAATATTAATGGTTTAGACTGCACAACAGAAATGTTGTATTTTTCAAATTATGTTAGACAAAATACAGGTTCTGCACTATCCATGTACTATTAATATATTTCAATATATGTCATCAACAATTTGACAGTTTTTCAAACTTCAGTGTGTAGTTTAAAGTCAGCTTAACTACCAAATAATGTAAATTCACTGGAGTCAACAACTGAGATAGCTGCTACTGAGGAATGCTAAGCTCGCTACCGTTAGCAGGAGTTTAGCTGTTTATCTTCTCCATCTTCTCTGTTTAGCTGCTCGACAACCTTAATTAGTTAATGTCATTTCCTCAAAATGGAATATTTTTCATCTATAGACCAGAACAATTAAACTTAGCTTTACTTTTGGCTAAGGCTAGTCTTGGCTATCTTAGCAGCTAGCTTTCACTCCAAGTAGCACTCTGATTTTAGCTGTGTAGATAGCATCTTTATTTATTATGTGGAATAAGCAAACTGAATAACCAAACTTGATCAAAAGTTAATATAGAGACAACAACCAACAGAAAATCCATAACTGAACTTACCTTTATTTTTAGCTCGGGGTAGCTGCAGCTATCCCAACAGTTAGCTTTCTCTATGACGTTAGCTGTGATATTAGCTGCCTTAGCTGCGAAGCTAATTTCTTTAATGACATTAGCCGTGTAGTTAGTTCTTTTAATGATTTTAGCTGTAAAATTAGCGGTCTTTGATGTTAGCTGTGTAGTTGACTCCTTCTTTGAATTTATCTGGGTATTTAGCTCTTTTTACTTATTTAGCGGCACAGTTAGCTCCTTTATTAATTTAGCGGCACAGTTAGCTCCTTTATTAATTTAGCGGCACAGTTAGCTCCTTTATTAATTTAGCGGCCCAGTTAGCTCCTTTCATTAATTTAGCTGTGCAGTTAGCTCCTTTCATTAGGTTAGATGTGTATTTAGCTCCTATGACCAGTTCTTAGCTGTCTATCTTTATTTTGTTGAATAACAAACTAAATAACCAGAATATCAGTTCACTAAAATGTATATTTTTCAGTTAGTTTATAGATAACAACTACTGGAAAACTAATAAACAATATTCAGTTTTTAATATTTGTATTTTCAATATTTCTCCAGTTTTCTGCCAGCAGAGGGCTGCAGGTGTATCAAAACGGAAGAAGAAGAAGAAGACGAAGAAGAAGAAGAAGAAGACGAAGAAGAAGAAGACGAAGAAGAAGACGAAGAAGAGACGTCATCACCGAGCGACCAGAGTGTGCTGACAGGAGAAGGAGAAATGGCTGCAAGGTTACTGCTGCGTTCAGCTTTAAGAGCCGGTTCCGTCTGTCGGGCTGCCCGGCAGGCTCCAGCCCGTTGCATGTCGACCGGAGGTGAGAACCGAACCAACACCGAGACACACCGTCTGAGATATCCGTTAAAAGAGGGATTATCGGCGACAAGGACGGTTGATGCTGCTGACCGGTTCCTGTTGTTCCGTTAGTCTGTAGCTTGAGCTCGGAGCAGACTTTATTTAAAATGTAGAAACCACGTGTCGAATAAATTACAGGGTTTGTAAAATATAAACCAATAACCTAAGTGTAATTAAAGCTAAAATGCCATTTATTCAGAACTATTTAAAGGACGTTAAACCGCCGGAACATCCAGCTAGCTGTTAGCATTAGCTTAGCAGCGTTAGCAATGTTAGCTGAGAGAGGTCAAGTGTCGATGTCAATAATTTACTTCATGATTTACTTACAGCCCACAGTAGCTACAAGTACACGTTGTTAAAGTATACTAGTGTTACTGTGTAATAGCACTAATTGTAGCAAAATACAGATATTATTAAGACGTTAGTGTTAGCTAGATAACACGATAAAAACAGAAGTTAGCTCAATGAAATCTAAGATGAGATCAGATCAGATCTATTTTATTCATCCTGGAGGAAATTATTTTGCCAGAGTACAGTAAACGATAAACAAAGGTTAATGGAATATGCACAATTACACAGAGGTTAGTAGTAAAATTTAAATAAAGAATACAAAATGCAAAGTGTTTAAAAGTGTTTGTGTGAAGTGTCTAGAAATAATAAAAATAAAGATAAAGAAAGAAAATAAAATGACACGAGTACAAGATGTAAACTGTATACCAGGGCTGTCAAACTCATTTTAGTCCAGGCACAATTTGATCTCCAGTGGGCCAGACCAGTAAAATCATAACATAATAACCGATAAATAACCACAACTTCAAATGTTTCCTTTGTTTCAGTGCAAAAATGTTCATTCTGAAAATGTTCATTTTTACGGAATTATTGTTTTACAAATCATCATAAACAACCTGAAATATCTTAAGAAAAATAAATTCAATTTCAACAATAATATGCTTCAGTTTATCATTTCCACATTACAACTTCCAGATCAGAGTGTCTACATAGGAACACAACATTGAGTCACAGCTATCAGGAACTGAACCATGGATGATTTTACTTTTAAAAAAGACAAAAAACAACAAAAACAAGACAAAATATTGCAATAATGAGATGCATAATGACAAAAAAGTGACAAAAAGTTACAGAGACAAAAAAATTGACACAAACGAGACAAAAAAATGACAAAAGTGAGAAACAAAACGACAAGCGATACCCAAAATGATGAATAAAGCAAAACACAAAATGAGACAAAAAAACACAAGCTGGGAAAAAAAGGAACACAAAACGACAAAAGCAAAAGACAAACGACAAAAGTCAGACAAAAAAAGACAAAAAGCAGCAAAAACAAGACAAAATATTACAAAAATGAGACACAAAATGACAAAAGAACAATGAACAATCTAGTATTTTACTTTCTGATCCAAACAACTTGTCATGGTCTAGAAATTATTTTAAATTTATAGTTTTACTAATTTATAATCTGCAGTTAATGTCTTCTCTGTAATTTTTACACTTTGAGGGCCGGATTGGACCCTCTGGAGGACCGCTTTTGGCCCACAGGCCGCATGTTTGACACCCCTGCTGTAGACTAATATCAGGAAACATATGAACAGAAAATGAACTGAAAGTAAGATAAACAGATGTGTTGCACTTGGACAGTGATAATACAGATTATGAGTATTTGTGAGTCTGATGATGTTGCACATGGAAAAGTTGATTTTGTTTTATGGTTTTCACTGGATAGAATAATTTACCAGCTTTGTGTTCTAGTTTTATTAAATAATTCAGAAGATGTTAGTTTGTACATTAGAGTTCATCTCAACAGTTTCTTGTTCTGCACCAACCCTGTTTGATTTAACGTTTTTATCCACTGTGGGCTCACAGGAGGAGAGATTCAGTTTAATGAAAACCTGAAAGCATTTAGGAAGTTTAAGATCAGAGATTTAGACTTTATTGTCTTTAAAAATCCTCAAACCAGTGACCCAGCTATAAAAAACAAATGTTGGCAACTAATTGCAGCAGCGCTGGTTAATTTTTAAAGAAAAAAAAAAATCACATTTTGACACTTTATCATGTTTGAAGGGAATGTTTGCTGTTTTTCTTCATCAAATATCACTAAACTGAACATTTAGGAGGATTTAAGGGTTCTGAAACTTGTGATCAAACAAATCAAATCATGAAGGGACGTCACCTTCAGCTCTGAAATATTTAGCAGGAAATTTTGATGTTTAATAAACTAAAAGTTACTTAATTAATTGAATAAATTATCTTCAGATGAATCAAAAATGTAATTTTCATAGTTTGTCGTCCTCAGACGTGTTTTTATTTGTTGTGTTTGAGGGATTCCCACTGATGAGGAGCAGGCGACAGGACTGGAGAAGGTCATCATGAAGGCCATGAGGGACGGAACGGTAACAACATTTATATTAGTTCTATCAGTATTGCTCTGGGAAGGTTCCTGGATTTTAGTTCTTGGGAAACTGAAGTGACTGGAACTTTTCTTTTTATTGTGTGAGGAAAAAACATCGTTGATCGGTTGATCTGACATATTGAGTTAAACATGAACGTGTAAAAGGGTGAACAATGGAGGAATGTCAGGATAAATTTGTGCTTGAATAATTTTAGTGTTTTAGATGAAATCATGTTAACGTTTTGGTGTGATGCTGCTGCTGTCGACTCTCGTCTTCTTCATGTATTTTGTGTTTTTAACATCTTGATCATTTTATTGTTGGACTCCATATAATTTTTACTTCAACCTTAAAGTCGATGTAGGCAGATTTTCTTTGGCATAATTCAGCAAAAGTTCCTTGTTTACCTTTCAGCATGTCGCAGTTCAAAAAGTGTGAAAGAAAACCAGACTTCCTTTCAGCTCCACTTCTTTCAGCTTGACTGTCTTTGTGCGTTTGAAGCTCGTGTTTTTCTGGCACTAAGGATCGCTGTGTGTCACTTTGAGGAAACTCTGCTAAAACTCGTCTATGTAGATAATCAGGTTGATCCAGGTTTCTGCAGGACTTTGGGTGCTGTGGTTGTGCAGCATTAATGGTATTTGACGAAAATCTGTGTTCAGTCTTTTACTGTGGATGATCTTATTTTGTTATGGGACTCATATAGATCGTCTCATTGGAGATACTGGATGTAAATATTGGATTTTAAAAGTCTGGATGCAGCTAAATGACATTAATGGTTTATTCATAAAACAGAAGAGAAAGTGGTGGATGAAGGATAGTAACGAGGAGCAGCAGAGAAGCTGCTTTTTGTTTTAGCTTTGAGTTGGAGTGATTTTGTATCCAGGAAACCGTACACACAACAAATAAACAGCTGAATCTGTGAGGAGAATTAGATTTTAGATCATAGTTCTACCACTAAAGATCGACCACACACCTGCTGTATTTTCATTTTGACAGAATTATTTTACAGAATTTAGTTTTAGTTCCAAATAAGGAAACTATGAAGAAAATCTGAGACGTTGCAGAAACATCAGCGTCTAAAATCACCCGTAAGGTTTTAAAAAAACTGTTACAAAACAGACGTAGTTGAGATTTTTGTCTGTCTTTGTAAAATCAAAGTGATATTTTTAAGATCTGATGATTCGAAGCTGCTGCTGAGTTCAAGTTTTCTGACAGACGCCCTTCAGCTCATGTATTGATAAAGATCCTCTGTTGGCTGCGATCGATACTCTGCTGCAGATAATCAGCCTTCAGCAGATAAGAGGAGCTGAGAGCTGCTAAACCTGGACTTTATTATCGTCTCCCAGCAGCTTGGAGAGGAACGAACTGGAGATGAACTCCAGCTGGTTCAGTCACTGTTGAAGCTGGAGTTCATCTGTTACTGCTGGGAGATAAAGTGAGATAAAATCACTTGGATACTGTAGAAAAACAAACAAAAAATCACTTAGATACTGTAGAAAAACAAACAATAAAAACACTTACTGTAGAAAAACAAACAAAAAAATCACTTGGATACTGTAGAAAAACAAACAAAAAATCACTTAGATACTGTAGAAAAACAAACAATAAAAACACTTACTGTAGAAAAACAAACAAAAAAATCACTTGGATACTGTAGAAAAACAAACAATAAAAACACTTACTGTAGAAAAACAAACAAAAAAATCACTTGGATACTGTAGAAAAACAAACAAAAAATCACTTAGATACTGTAGAAAAACAAACAATAAAAACACTTGGATACTGTAAAAAAAACAACCATATATAATATTTTTTAAAGAATGTATAGACTGTAAAAAAAAAATCTAATAAAAAATTTATTTTGGACAAGTTTTAAGTCATTTTGAGCAAATTTAAAGTCATTTTGGACAGGTTTTGAGTTGTTTTCGCCATAATTTAAAGAATTTTAAACTACTTCAAAGTAATTTCTGAAAACCTGTGGTCATTTTCGACATGTAGTTTACAGGAAAAGTGGTTTGTACATTTTTAAAAATATGTTAAAAAAAAAAAAAGCAAAACAAGAACAGAATATTATAACATAAAAAAAATGATATATATGTTTATATATATAAACATATACACATATATATATGTTTGTTTATATATATGTATGTATATATAAACATATATATATATATATATATATGAACTGTGGAAATAATGGCAAATATCTGTATTTTTAAAAAATATTTTCAGTCGTTTTTTTCAAATGTCATTTTATGGTCACACACTCTAAAAGAGTAAATTACTATTACTATTTTTTTGATGTGGACATTCTTTTTTTTTTTACAGTTTTCCCTGCTTTATCCATTTTTTTACAATTAAAAAACCAACAATTAATACTTTTTCTGTAATTTTATTTGATATTTGTAATTAAACGAAACAGGAAGAGCCTGTGAAATGACAGTAAAAAGACTATTCACCATTTTTCAGTCCTTAATATGTAGAATTTTTCTTTCAAATGACACCAAATATCTGTAAAATGTATTTTTTTCTGATTTAAATGCAGTGTGTAAATGTGTTGTAAATTTACCAAACTACAGTAACAAACCATCAGAACTGAACCAGATGATCTGTTGAGTTCAGATCATCGTTTCTTTCTGCTCCGAGTCGTTTATTAACCTTCATCCTCGGCTGAGCGGCTCGTTTTCAGCTCAGAGCTGCTTCCTGTCAGCGTTAATTTAGATTCATTAACGTTAATGTTGATCAATTCAGCTGCTGAAGACCGTCATAAATGCTCAACATAACAACCCTTAAAGGTCTATAAATATATAAAAAATTAACACAGAGACGCAAAATAACTGCAAATATGTGCAAACTCATTGCAAAGAGACACAAAAATGAGTAGAAACAGACGGAAAATGTCCAAAAATAGTAAAAGTAAGACTCATAATCACCAGGAAGAGGTGCAAAAAACTGCAAATAGGTGAAAAATCACCTTAAAAAGACATAAAATGGACTGTAAAGAGGCGCAAAATGTCCAAAAACAGCTACCGAATGTGTTTGTTTCCTTCATTAGTTGCTCCTTTCACTGATAGATCAGCTAACCTCGTCCTCTTCTTGGTTCCTCCAGGATCCCTACAACATGATGAAGCCAAAGGGCTACGCTGGTTCTAAGATGGATCCTCACCTGGTTCCCTCCATCACCAACAAGAGGATCGTGGGATGCGTCTGTAAGTTAAATATTAAAAACATGAATGTAATTTAACTTTCTGCACCTGTTAGATGAAAAAACAGCATCAAGGTTGTTAACTGTGGCTCTTTTCAGGCTGAAATTCTTCTTTAAATTGAAAATTCTGGATATTTTGAAGTTGTGAGACCTTGAAAAAAGCAGCATGTACTCAGATATTTCTAGAATTTATTTCCTCAGTAACAGGCGTCAGGTTTTACTTCTTCCTCTAAGCTTTATTTCCTGGTTTGCTGTGTACAGGTGAAGAAAACACTTTTGTGTGAGAACAGGCAGATTTTAAACAGATTCATATTGAAAAATATTTGATTTATGAAGCTAAAATGTCAGAAACATCTTTATAAATATTCATAATTTATGCTGTAAAAGTTTCAGACTAATCAGGGATGGTTCAGCAGAAATATTTCTAAAAACCTGTGATATTTGTGGTGAATTGTGAACGTTTCCTTGCTGCTGCTTGCAGGTGAAGAAGACAACACGGCCGTGGTTTGGTTCTGGCTTCATGAGGGTGAAGCTCAGCGCTGCCCGTCCTGTGGAGCCCACTACCAGCTGGTTCCTCACGAGCTGCCCCACTAACTGGCCCCTGGTCGCTCCCAAATATTCCACCAGCTCTGGAACAGGAAGAAGAACCGGACAGGACAGGACAGGACAGGAAGCTGCTTTATCTGCTGGTGTGTTTGTTCTTGGTCCTGTTCAGTCTCAGTACTTGATCTACCTGCTAGAACCTCAACAGTCTTTCATGTTACATTAACAGACGGGTCAGATGTGGTTTTGGGACACAACTGTTTCTCTCTAAACATTTCCACTCAGAGTCAGTTTACATCGACTAACGTACTGTACATCGTTACACTCGGTCCACTTACCTCCTTTTTCTGAACCAATAAAACTTTCTCAACTCTTGGTTTTTGGTCTGAAGCTGCTTCATTGTCCAACAAAGACACAAAACCACCAGAACCAGAAGTAAAACAGCCACAGACACTCAAAATGACTGAACTTAGGTGCCAAATGTTTGGATTCAGAATGACTTCATCCATCCACCAGGGGGCGCTGCAGGCAGTCAGTTTGTTCTCTGCTTCCACAAGCAGCTGCAAAATGAGACACAAACCCACTGCAGAGACTCAAATGTGAATGTTTCCACAAATATTTGCAAAATGTCTGCAAAAAGATGCAGAAAAGTCAAACTGAGGCACAAAACTGTGAAAAATGCTAAAAAAAAAAAGAGGTTTGAAATATCCACAAAAATGCAAACTGGTGAAAATGAAATGGAATTACTGCAAAGAGACTCAAAACTACTGCAAATAAGAGCAAAGTCTTTGCAATAAGACAAACAAAATTGGTTAAAGAGGTGCAAAAGGTCTATAAATTAATACAGAATGACTAGAAACACACAAGACAAACACAGATCTAAAATGACTGCATGAAGTTGTAAAATAATCATGAAAGACAACAAACAAGGTGCAAAATGTCCACAAATAAATGCAAAATTATGAAAAATACGTGTAAAACAGTCAAACTGAGGCACAAATCCACCACACAGCAACCAAAAATGACTACAAGAGACACCAGAGACACAGCATTACCGTAACTAGAAAAAAATGGCTTTAAATAATGCAAAACAGCCCTAATCAGACACAAAACTACCCTAAAGAGGTGAAAAAATATTATAAAGAGACTCAAAACAGCTGCTAATAGGTGGAAATGTAAAATAAAAAGAGAAAAAATGTCTGAAAATAAATGCAGAATGACCAAAAAGTCCCAACATCAAACAAGACAAAAAACCCACAATACTGATGTTAAACAGATCACTCTCACAAAAGACAACAAACTAGTGTATAGAGGTGTAAAATGTCTCCAAATTAATGCAAAGCAGCTCTAATCAGAGACAAAACAATGGTAAATAGAAATTTGTCATAGAAAGAGAAAAAAAACCAGACACAAAATGACCCCAGACATCAAACAACTGCAAAGAGATAAAAAAAAAACAACGACACAAAGGGGTAAAAATACTGCAAAAAGACAACAGATTAGTCTAAAGTGGTGCAAAATGACCACAGAGAGACAAAACATGATCAAAATGAGACAAAAAATGATTGTAAAGAGACTGAGAACAACTAAAAATATGTACAAAATTACTGCAAAGTTACACAAAATGACTTCCTAGAAACCATCTCACAGGGGAGCAGCATCAAAGAAACAAACACATAAACAACAACATCATCCTTATTTCACTTTAAGCTGAGAGCAACTTTAACTAGTGCTGTTTCCTCTTCCTGTTTCTCTTCATGTGTTGCTTTGAAGCTGCTCTGAAAGTTTCCAGCTGGACTGCAGTAACTTCCTGTAGCTCCACATGGACGCCTCAGACCTTCTAATGTGTTCACACAGCTGAAGCTGCCCATAGCAGTTTACTGGTTCCAGCCTCACATTGATATTCCTGCTGCAAACTCCAGCTCGGCTGATTTGGCCTCTGGTGGGAAGGAACGAAATGAAATCTTGGATAGGAAGGGAAGGAAGGAAAGGAAAAACAGAACCAAGCTCAGGGAAGGTGGATATCTGCATCCACCAGTTGGGTGTAGAGAAACCATCTGGTGTGTTTCTGAGGTGTTTAGGGCCGAATACAATAACCTCAGTTTTGTCTGAATTTAAATGAAGAAAGTTACAGTCATCCAGGCCTTTATGTCCTTCAGACATGTTGGACAAACTGATTGGTTTCATTTGGCTTCATAGATAAATAAAGTGGGTGTCATCTGCATAACAACGGACATTTATGCAGTGCTTCCTGATGATACTGCCTAAGGGGAGCATTTACAAAGTACATTTTAGGAAAATGCCCCCCTTTGGTTTAAGTTTGATTGAATTTAGCTGCCAAAATTACACAGATTTAAGAAAATATCACAGTTTGAGTTAAAATATGAGTTTCACTAACAGTTGAAGCTTCTCCTCTATTTTCTGTGTTAGGAGAGTATCTGACTTTGTGGCTGACAGGAAATTAAAATAACAAATGGATCAGAAAGGTTTTTGTGATACAGCATAATTGAATATGCAGTTTATTTTTACTGGAACCGGATAAAGCTGCCGTCAGTATTTAAAGATGGTCCGAACAGAAACATCCTCCAACAGAATCAAGAACAACAGTCAGGGAACTTTGCTAACCTTTATTAGTTGACATAAAAGCATCAGAGAGCTGCTTCTCTGTTCGTTATCTTGGTTTGGAAGGTGGAACCAGCTGATTGTTCTCCTGTCAGCTCTTCACCACGTTCTTTAATACCACCGACTTCCCCGTTAATTGGTTTCCATATCGCCGAACCAGAAATGAGTCTTTTGCGGTGGTAAATATGGAGATGCAGCTTTTCAGCCGTGCAGTTAATTCTTTCCCCAATACAAAGAGATAATTAAAGAACCTTTATTCTCTCCTTTTCTTTATTGTCTTCGTGGTGCAGAAATCCTCAGAGCAGCTCTCAGCTTCTGTTCCTGATCACTGGATGGAGAGAAATCACCGACAGGAGACTCTTTAACTTTAGATTCTTTATACTTTGTCTATTCGCTTCAACAATCTGATTGATATTTAGGGACATCCTGATCCTGATTAAGGCAATTTTTACCTGATCAACATCTGCACAAACCTCAGACTGATGTTTGTTTAGGTCCTCTGTGACACAAATGATGTCAGCTTCAAAATATTCTTAATGAATACAGCATTACCAGCCAATAACTCATTAATCTGTATTAAAAATGAGGAACGTTACACGTCTGTGCTGCGTTAAAATCATTACTTTAAGCCACAGATACAACACAGTCTTGAACTAAAGTTTCCATCCACTTATAAAGTTAATCTTTATCATCAGTCTTTAGTTTCCAATGACTACTAGAACTCTTAATTTTCTATGAATCCTTGTCACAACAACACAATCGTGTATTCTGGTTCTTTCATAGATTTATTCTGGAAATATGACAAAATCTGATGCATCAAAAATAAACAAGCAACAACTTGAACAATCCGTTTTGTTGATGTAGAAAGTTGTGTTAATCTAATGTTCTTATTTTCATGGCCTCTTAACTTCACCTGAGGGATTCCAGTTGACTACAGCTGCTGACTCTGATCCAGTTATATAGAACCATTAGATCCACTCATTAGACTCAAACACTACAGGGGGAAAGTCTGAGGAGCTCAGCAAAGATCTGAAGAAGCAAATCCTTGACTTCAAGTCAAAACCTGCCAAAGTAGATGCAAAAATTGCCCAAAATTGACTCAAAAACAGCCTGAACTGACTGAAGAGACGTCTACACTGACATAAATTCACTCAACAATTGGCCAGTGACTAAAAACATGCCTAAAATTATTTAAAAACCGGCCCAAATAGACGCAAAAACTGTTAAAGTCGATTGAAAATGAGTCCAAATTTACTCAAAACTACACCAAGGTGACTGAAAACATTTTGATAATGATTCAAAAACTGTACAAATGAATGCTAAAATTGACCAAATTACCTTAAAAATTGCCCAGATTAACTCAAAAATAGTCCAAGGTAGCTAGAAATACATCTAAAAATATTCAAAACTGAGATGATGCAAAAATGGTCCAAATTGACTGAAACTCTGAAACGCTGACAAATATGAATAAAAAAATTGTCCAAATCGACTAAAGCTGTCAAAATTGACTAAAGAAATGGTCCAAATTGACTGATGAAAATGTCTACATTGACTCATAAATTCACTCAACAATTGTCCAAATTGACTAAAATATGCATAAAATGTTTAAGTCTTGCCCAAACTGACCCAAAAAACAGATACTGCTGAGAGACCATTGGTCAGGATGGTCAAGAGTCAACCAAGAATCATCAGAAAGCAGGTCTGAATGAATGAGAAGCTGCTGGAACACAGCTGTCAGTGTCCACAGGGTTTTACATCAACATGAGCTGAGAGGATCCATGAAGAAGGAAGTTCTTCCTCTAGAAGCAGAACCTTAAAGCTCCACTCAAGTCTGCTGCTGATCACATGGACAAAGAAAAGACCTTCTGGAGGAAAGTTCTGTGGTCAGATGGAAGAAGAACTGAAGGTGAGGCCTTTAACCCCAAGAACACCAAACCTACCATCAAGCATGGAGGTGGCAGTATCATGCTCTGGGGCTTTCTAGAAGAGCTTCTGGACTGGTTTCAGACTGCATGTTGGACTGGTTCTGGACTTTCTTGGGCGGGTTTTGGACGTTTTTAGGAGTAGTTTAGGGTTGGTTTTGGTCCCAATTTTTTTCTGTTTATTGATTTTTTTAGGACTGGTTTCAGACTGTATTCTGACTGGTTTTGAACATTTTTTGGACTGGTTTAGGTCTGCACTGCCCGTAGTCCTGTTAGCACATTTGAACTTGTTTTATGACACTCATCCAGCTTGTTTTCTCCTGGTGCTGGATCTACTCTCAGATGTATGTCGCTTTGGATAAAAGCACCATCAAGAACCTGAAGAACCAACTCTCAGACTCAGTTTCAGACTAGAGTCAATTAAACTTATAGTACAATGATACCGCCACCTCCATGCTTGACAGTAGATATAGTGTCCAGAGGAGTCAAAGATGAACCAGAACACTGAAAGCAGAAGAATCAAACTGAGGTGGAAATGGACAAATTTAACCAAATATTTGTATGCTGTATGTATATTTTTGATCCATTTATGTTAGATAATTTCAGACCTTAATAAATCTAATCCATGATTGTTTTTGTGACCCAGCAGATTTTCTTTTATTTCCAGAATATCTTTAATAAATCTATGAAAGTCGTGTTTGAGTCTAATGAGTGGATCTAATGGGCTCATTTTTAAACTGGAGTCAGCAGCTGTAGTCGACTGGAATCACTCAGGTGAAGTTAAGAGGCCATGAAACTTAAAAAAAAAAGATTATTGCATCTTTTTCTTCACAAGAAATTAATGATGAAAGTTGAGGTTTACATATTTTTGATGCAGCAAAGTTTTTCATATTTCCAGAAGACCTTGGATAAATCCATGAAAGAACCAAAATACATGAATTTTTTTTTTTTTTAGTGACAAAGATTCGTAGAAAATTCAGAGTTCTAGGACTGATTGGAACCTACAGACTGATGATAAACATGGACTTTACATGTGGATGTAAACTTTAATTCAGACTGTAAATGAGCCACACAGTAGACAAACCCAACAGTTTGTCTGCAGGAACTAGTCAGTACTTTCAGAGGAGACTAGATAATATCATTCAGGGTTCTCATGTTTGTATCAGAGGTGGCCGTTATCACTTTAATCTCTACTTAAGTTCCCTCAGATCTCAGATTTCTAACAAATAACTCAGAACATGAAGTCGTGAATGCTGGGGGGATTTATTCCTGAGCTCCATCAGCCGAACAGACGTTACCTCGTTAGCTCTGCGGGAGCTTTTATTGTGGAGGAGATGAGCTGTTAGACACACTTCCTTTCTTTCTTCATCTCACCTTCAACCCCCCCGCTGAGCGCACACACACACACACACACACACACACACACACGCACACACACACACACACACACACACACACACACACACACACGCACACACACACACACACGCACACACCTCGTTAGCTCACATCGTTGCAGTATCAGAGTTGGGAAAAAAAGCTGTTGCCATGGAGACTGAGTGCATTTGCAGTAATTGCAGTCTGTGTGTGTGTGTGTGTGTGTGTGTGTGTGTGTGTGTGTGTGTGTGTGTGTGTGTGTGTGTGTGTGTGTGTGTGTGTGTGTGTGTGTGTGTGTGTGTGTGTGTGTGTGTGTGTGTGTGTGTCTCATGTTGCTCGGATTATTCTACTGTCTCTCCTCACAAACATCCAGAGTGTTTTCATAAAACATGGATGAAAATAAGTGAGACAGAAGCAGAATAAAATGATAAAAATTTAAAAATCCATGAACAGACAACGAGGTCCAATAAATCATATGATGTAAGAACATGATGCACAAAAAGTGGAGTTCCTCCAGACAGGTCTGTCTCCCAGGAATCACGTTCCACAACAACTAAACTGTTCATTGTGTTCAGAGTCCAAAATTACTCAAAATCATCCAAAACTATTTCAAAAAATCCAAAACAATCCTTTTGACATTTGTCTGAAATGACTTGTAACTTGTCGAAATGATTAAAATTTCTGAAAAAAAAATCCAACATGACCAGAAAATGTCCAAAATCATGTGTAATGGATCCACAACACAGTAAAGTGTGTTGTGCAGTGATGCTCTGCTCCCAGTGCTCCTGCAACACTTCCTGTTTAACTGTTTTTCTTAAGTAAACATGTAAATTTATGTCTTTTCTCTGTGATTTTACTAGTTATTATGTGTAATTTAACAAAACAAGGGAAATCTGTAAACTAATAAAAGCTTTCAGTTAAAACAGTTCATTTTTAACAGGTTGAGGATATAATTTCTAATGTTGTGCACCAGGTGAAACTCCAAATATGTAATAAAACGTTGCTGTATTTCTTGTTCTGAAGCCTTGAGGGTTACTTCTGAGCCTGACAACATGAAAGCCTCCGTTAAAACCACCACGTAGAGTGTAATTACCCACAGTTCCATTGAAGACGAGCCATTGTTGGCTTTTAAAAGCTGACTGTCCGCAGATGGAAACTAAACAGTCCATTAATGTGTTTGTGGACGTCGTATTTATGAGATGTGGGTCAGAGCCGCTCTAAAGAAGCTGAAAAGAGGCTGTTCGTGTTGTTTTATTATCGACTCTTTCAATAAAGTGACCACATGCTGCTCTCTGTGTAAATTCAAAGGACCCATTACCACCAGTTCAACAGAATGCAGATCTGGAACCTAGAAAACGTTGGAGGTTTCTGTTTTGGTTTAAAACCAAATTCAAACTGTAGTAACTTGATGAAACCAGCTTCATTAAACTACATTTTAAATACGAAACACACCTGGATGACTTCACAGGATCTAAAGACTTTTACTGAGCAGTAAAATCTGTTAATTCTTTGGTTATTTATTTGACAATAATTCAATTCAAATTAACTTGTGCTGAGGCGTTGCCAACAGAAAACAAATAAGTTGTCTTCACATGATGTAAATATTCAACTATTTGTACAATCTTGACAAACTCTGAGGTCATTTTGTGTCTCATTTTTGTTGTTTTGTGTCATTTTGGAGCAGTTTGTCATTTTTTTTGTAATTTTTCACCACCTGTCACGTTGTGTGTCATTTTTGTTGTTTAGTTTCTTGTTTTTGGTTTTTGTGTCTCATTTTTGTTATTTAGCTTCTTGTTTTTGGCTTTTGTGTCTCATTTTTGCTGTTTTCGTGTCTCTTTGTGTTTGTTTTGTCTCCTCATCCTGTAGATGTTTTTCTATCTTCATGTTTCGTCTCCAGACTATTCCTCTCTACTCTGTTTCACATGCTGGATGTTACTTTTTCACCTATTTTCTGTTTCTTGTCATGTGTCTCTTGTGTTTTAACCTCCTCCCTTTGTAGTTTTCCCTCCTCTTTTGACTGCCCTCATTAGTTTCACTTGTTTCTTGCCTCCTTCATTGGTTTTCTGTGTATAAATATTCTTGTATTTCCTTTGTCGTGTGCCAGTTTGTTCCTGTGCTTCGTGTACTGCAAGTTTGTATGTTTGGATTTCTAGTTTTTCGGATTTTTTAAAGCTATGTCTTGGGCTTTTAGTTAATATTTAACTAGGATCTCCAGATGCCTTCTCTCTGCTCCTTTTAAGTTTTATTCAAGTTTCTTCTGTTGCTTTCATCCGTCTGTTTCTGCAGTCTTTCCTCACCACCATGTGACAGTACTGGCAGCAAACCTGATTCTGCTCATGTCCAAATGTCTAAATGTTCTGCTGTTGTTCTTATTTTTAGCATGTTTTCTGTTGTTTTCCTTGCTTGTTTTGAGCTCTCCATTATGTGCACTGTGCAACGCTGCCATTGTTTTTTAATATCTGCCTGCGAGCCAACACTTCTCTTCATTTAGTTTTTCATTTGGCTCATCTCGCCATAAAACAGGCCGACTCAGTCAGAGCGGCAGCCAAGAGTCGAGGCGCAGCGCGTTACATAACAAAATGGTAAATTGTGCAAATGAAACCGAAATAAAAGATGCAGCTGAAATCACAGGAGAGCTGCTGCTTTATTTCAGGCTCTTCCTCTGCTGCCCTGTTTTCCAAATCACTCAGCTCACCTGCTTTTCTTCCGACTCCACTCTGACAGTTATTCTGCATTAAATGTTCATGTGATGAGGAGCATTTTGCAGCTCCCTTTTCAATTTAACACTTCATCCCGATGTCCATGCAGGCTGGTATTTCTGGAAACTCTCCAGCGGGCTGAACACTTGACAGTCCATGAAATTCAAAGGGAAACACCGGCGCTCGGCCTTATGGGAGCCGCCTGCCATAATTGACCACATTATTGAGCAAAGTATTGCTTTTATAAGTGGAGAGCTGGTTTCTTCCACCGCCGAGGACCCTGAAGATGTCATTAAGTGTCGGTAAATTGTTCTTTCTAATTGGCGGCTGCAGCAGCTGTGTATTATTCATCCAACACTGTCTTCAGCTCATATGAGAGTTTCTGACTGACACTGGATTCATTCAGATACTGATGGAGTCATCAGCCTCCCATAATGTGAGCGTCTCGTTGATGGCCATAAATTTTGTTAATGGACATAAAAGCTGTGTGTCTCTTTGTGGTTGGCTCGTCTCTTTTTGTGGTCATTTTGTGTCTATTTGTCATAATTTTTTTGTCATTTGCAGCCATTTTGTGTCTATTTGTAGTCATTTTGTGTCTTTTTACAGCATTTTTGGGTCTCTTTCTGGTCATTTTGTGTGTTTTTGCCATCATTTTGGGTCTACTTCTGGTCATTTTGGGTCTTTTAGCAGCCATGTTGTGTCTATTTGCCATCATTTTGTGTCTATTTGTAGTCATTTTGTGTCTATTTCTAGTCATTTTCTCTTTTTGCAGCCCCTTTGTATTTATTTTTGACCTCTTTGTGTCTATTTGATAATTTTGTGTGTCTTTGAAGTCAGTTTGTGTTCTTTTGCGACCACTTTGTGTCACTGTGGTCATTTTGTGTCTATTTGTGTCCACTTTGTGTCTATTGGAGATAATTTTGTGTCTTTGTGATTGCATAGATGACATTAGCCAATAATTCATGCTGTCCAGGTAGTGATACAGCAGACTAATATAGCATAATGTTATTTTTTTTCATAAATTAGCTAGTTAGCTAGTGCCACCGCAGGCTAATATAGCAAAACATTATTCACTTAAGATAAAATTAATTAGCTACTTAAATTAGCTACTTATCTAATGGTATGACAAGTTAATATAACATAATATTACTGGTTTTACATAAAGTGAATTATTTAGCTAGCTAGTTATGCCATAGCGAATACAGCACATTGTCATTTAGTTTACCATAAATTAGCTCGTTAGCTACAGTTACAGCAAGCTAATTAAGCACAATGTTGTTTTAGATAAAGTCAATTAGTTAGCTAGTGCTGCACCAAGCTAATGAAGCATATGTATTAGTTTAACATAAGGTTAGCTAGTTATCTAGTGTTTCAGGAAGCTAATCAAGCATAAAGGCATTAGTTTAACATAAAATTATTCAGTTTGCTAGTATTCCAGTGAACCAATTTAGCATAATGTTATTAGTTTAACAGAAATTTATCTAGTGGTACAGCAAGCTAATGACGAATAATATTAGGTTAACATCAAGTCAGCTAGGTAGCTAGTGCTACCATAAGCTAATTTAGCATAACAGTATTGACGTAACATACAATAGCTAATGTTACAGCAAGCTACTTTAGCGTAAAGATATTAGTTAACATAGTCAGCTAGTTAGTTGGTGCTACAACAAGTAAATTTAGCATAATAGTGTGACGACCCTTCGTCTGGACACCAGATGTGTCTGATCAGGAGCTGAGGGTCGTCACCTGACTGAACCACACCTGCAGTCAGTGGTTCAGCTGCATTTACCTGCTCTCCTCTCCAGTCTAGACGGGCCTCGCTGACAGCAGCTGGTGTCTGTGGAGCTCCAGCCTCATGTGTGGGTTTTTGTGTTGGTTGGGCCTTGACAGCATTGTGAACTGCTTTTAGTTGGCAATAAACCTTTGTTTTTCACCGTACAGTGGTTGTCTCCGAGCTTTTGTTGCAACTGTGGAGCCGAGTTGTAACAAATGGGGGCTCGTCCAAACAGTCCAACCTGTGTAAACAGCGGCAGCTTGACTGGGTGAGTACCGTTGTGGGCGGAGACTGTGATTTTTGTGAATGACTCAGGTGCTTTGTAGTGTCGGGAGTGACGCTGTGTGGCCTGTTCATTCATTCCGTTTAGGAGGATCGGCGCGTTCTGGGTGTTCGGAGACACATCAATGGTGAGTGGACGGCTCTTGGAGTTCTGTTTAGTGCTCGCTCTGATACTGTGTTTGTTTCTGTGAGTTCGTGTGTTTCTGTAGCGGCCTAGTGGAGATAAGTTGCTGTGAGTCTCATCCCTGTTAGGCTTCAGAGCGAACTCCCTTGGAGTCCGTTGGGGGGTCGGTAGTGTGGTGGGAACGTGGTTGGAGCAGTTGTCTCGGGAGCACGTCCGAGGCTGCAGGTGGAGTCGCCGATCCTTGGTTGCTTTGCCGGGCCTGCGGGAGATCAGTGCATAAATACCCGCCACAAGTAGCACCTGAAGACTGGGGGGGGGGGTCCAGTTAGATTCTGGTGGAGGCAGTCAGAGGGACAGAACCACGGCAACGAGTCTGCTGCTTTAGCTGCAGAGGATTTAGTGTCACAGAGCAGCTGATTAAGCAGGTTGGCATCATTGTGGTTATTCAGTCTGTGCTGAGTCATGGCTTCAGCAGAGGATTTTCTGAGAGCTCCATCAGAGGAGCTGTTAGACCGCTGTTCATGAGAACAGTTACTGAAGATAGCGGAGTACTTTAAAATGGATGTGGGGGATAAACAATCAAAAGACAACATGAAACACATCCTGAAAATGAACCTACTTGATGCAGGAGTTCTCCAGCCTAAAGTTCAGGCTGTGGAGGCTGAGTTAGACTCTGGTGAAGCTGCTGCTGCTTCTGGTGAAGCTGCTGCCAGCAGTTCAACTTTAACATTTGAGCAGCGTGAGAGGTTGCTAGTGTTACAAGTGGAACTGAAAAAGCTTGAGCTGGAGGAGCGCTTGGTAAGCCTGAGATCTGCTGGTGTCCTGGGTCAGACTCCTGGAGGTTCATCTGGTCCCCCATATTCATTTGACGTTTCCACTAATCTGCGTTTAGTTCTTCAGTTTAATGAACGTGATCCTGATACGTTCTTTTCTTTGTTTGAGAGAGTGTCTGAGACCAGAGGCTGGTCTGACACTGAGAGAACGTTACTCCTGCAGTGTGTTCTCACAGGTAAAGCTCAGGAGGCGTATTGTGCACTCAGTATTGCAGACAGCAGGGTCTATACTTCTGTCAAAGCCGCTGTTCTTAAGGCCTATGAGTTGGTACCTGAGGCCTACAGACAGAGGTTCAGGTCATGGGAGAAGTCTGGTCACCAGACTCACATGGAGTTCTCCAGAGAGTTAAGTATACATTTCCATCGGTGGTGTTCTTCACTAAAGGTTCGTACATTTGACGCTGTGGGTGAGTTAGTTATTCTGGAATAGTTCAAGGATTCAGTTCCTCCACACATTGCCATATATATTAGTGAGCATAAGGTGAAGACAGCAGAGGAAGCGGCAGCCCTCGCCGATGATTATGTATTAACTCATCGGGGGGATTATGACTGTCAGGCTCCGGATTCTGGTAAGAGTAGAACAGATAGGCCAGTGTATAGTCAGACACAGGGGGACCAGAAGAACATCTGTCACTACTGTAGAGGTAGGGGACACTGGAAGGCTGAGTGTCCGTTAAAAAGTAATCCTGAAGGTGGGCAGGTGGAGCCTGTTGCACTCGCTGCTCCTGGCAGGAGGTTTACTGGTGTCGTCTCTCCAGGTGTCTGTTCTCCCAGATTTAAGGGGGAATCTGCAGTGGTCCATGGGAGGTTACAGTCTGACTTCTCAGCCTTTCTGTCTAATGGTTATGTGTCACTGGTAGGTACTGATGGTAAAGTACCAGTTAAAATCCTGAGAGATACTGGAGCGAGCTGCTCATATATTGTGAGTTCTGTGCTGCCGTTCTCTCAGTTCACTGCTACTGGTGATAAGGTTCTGAAGAAGGGAATGGATTTGGATGTGCTGCCTGTTCCAGCTCATATAAACTGAGGTTGGACTGTGGGTTGGTTCAGGGTGAGGTGACCATGGGGGGGCGACCGGCTCTACCAGTCCAGGGGGTGCAGGTTATTCTGGGGAATGACTTGGCTGGTAGCCGTGTGTGGGCTGATGGTCCACCTGAACCTGTGGTAACAGCTTCTCCTGGTATTGTAGAGTGTTTTCCTGGTGGGGGTGCAGCTGCCCAGACAGTGTGTACTAGAGAAGCAGAATCAGACCTTGAGCTGAGTGGTACTGAGGATAGTGGGTCCTTCACTGTTGGGTTACCTAATGTTTTTCCTTCTGTTTCTCACAGTGACCTGGCAGCAGAACAACGAGCTGATCCCTCCCTCAGTGTGATGTTTAATTCTGGGCTCTTACATAGGGAGAGTTCTGCACCAGGTTATCTGGTAAACAACAACCTGTTGCTAAGAAAATGGGTGCCAAAGGGGAAAGGTTTCACTGGTGATCCTGTTTTTCAGATTGTTGTGCCTTCAGTGTTCCAGGGGGAGGTACTGAGGACATCATATGGTGGGTGTGGACATCTGGTGGTACGAAAGATGTACTGGTACATCAGGAAGCACTTCTTTTGCCCTCGCATGAAATGTGATGTGTCTCAGTATATTAGGGCGAGGAAGAGCCAGCTTTCCCCTCCTCTGAGTGAAGAGTGCTGGTATGACCGTGAGGCTGAGGTTAACAGGGTCGTCAGTCGGTTTAAGCCTATGCCCTGCAGCATCAGTCCTGTGAAGGGGTGCATGAACTGGTAACCGAATGTTGGTCATAGTTGTGTTTTTACTGTCCCACTGTTTGGATGCATGCCACATTAGCTCTGAAGATGTGGTGGCTGTTGGTCCAGAGTCCCTGGTTTGTAAAACTGTGCTCATTGGATTCATGCGTGGTCCTCCTGGTCCCTGTTTGTTTCTCCTCCTGCCACCAGAGGTTGCTGGGTGCAGCATGGAGATGAGGGGTTTCCTGGAGTGGTCTACGTAGGACTGGTGAGTATGATAGCTTGGACATTGTGTCCAGTCGACTGAAATTTGTCAGTATAAGAGTTTGTACAGTTTCCGGGGTGTGGGAAATTGTTGACCAATTCAACTTAAAGCAGTGAGTTTGTGTTGGTATTGTTGATGCAGCTGTTTGAGATTTTCCAGGGGGAGCATCGTCTTGGGGGGGGGGGGGGGGGGGTGACGACCCTTCATCTGGACACCAGGTGTGTCTGATCAGGAGCTGAGGGTCGTCACCTGACTGAACCACACCTGCAGTCAGTGGTTCAGCTGCATTTAACTGCTCTCCTCTCCAGTCTAGACGGGCCTCGCTGATAGCAGCTGGTGTCTGTGGAGCTCCAGCCTCATGTGTGGGTTTTTGTGTCGTTTGGGCCTTGACGGCATTGTGGACTGCTTTTAGTTGGCAATAAACCTTTGTTTTTCACCGTACAGTGGTTGTCTCCGAGCTTTTGTTGCAACTGTGGAGACGAGTTGTGTTAGCTTAACATAAAGTTATCTTGTTAGCAAGTGTTACAGCAAGCTAATAAGGAACAATATTAGTTTAGCAGAAAGTTAGTTCGTAAGCTAAAATTAGCCAGTGCTACAATAAGCTAATTTAGCATAAAGTTAATAGTTTAACATGGAGTTAGCTAGTTAGTCTTTTGAGAGCTAATTATTAATCTTTACTGGTGGAGCTTTTATGTTGTGTATAATGATGGTGAACACAATTAATCAGAAATCTGAGAGAATACATTAAAAATCTCTGATGTCTTTGGGGACTTTTGCTTCAAAAGTCACTCTTGATTTGATTGCGTTTCTTGGCCTTTCAGGCTTCTTTCTGTGTGCAGATCTTGAAATTAACTTCATTATCATAGATTATTATTGTAAACAACAGAAATTATGGACAAATCTCTGAGACTGACGAGCTACATGGTGGAAAAGCTCCCAACTGGTTGGATCTTATAACAGCAAAAATGCCCAAACCGGCCTTATTCTGTTCTAACAACCTGGAATTTTCCTGAAACAGAAGGACAGCTGATGGTATATTTCATTCGTCCACCATGGAACCAGCGTTATTACTGTTCATAGCATCTGTCATGCTGCACTCGGAGCCTCATTACATCCTCTCAGCAGGAACCTCGACAGCTCTGACATTATCGGACGCTCCGTTGTTGATCTTTCTGATCTCTGATTTCAATTTGGCATCAGGGAGAAGAGCGGAGCTTTGTTACGTTGGCTGGAGTCGATCTGATGCACTCAGGGCTCCTCGGCGGCTGCCTCTGATTGGACGTGACATTTACTTTAATGCTGATGACACCGAGCAGGAAGCTGCAGGTGGCTGTCAGCTGCAGGTGTCAGCAGGAAACTCCATTTATGGTGTAGAGACGGCAACATGTTGCCATAATGATAATGATAATAATAGTAATAATAATTTTGGATGAATTTAGAGAATCATCTGAAGCTTCTTGATGCCAGTTCTACATTTTCTAACACCATCCCAACTCCAGCTACTATGAGGAGAAAACATCACAAATAATAAGATGAACAGACACTGAAATGACTTTTTAGAATTTACTTTGTGCAAATAAATAAAAAGTAAATCAACATGGAAGCAGCACCAACATCTACACCCCTATGAACACCAACATCTAGACCTCTATGAACATCTAGACCTCTATGAACATCTAGACCTCTATGAACACCTAGACCTCTATGAACATCTAGACCTCTATGAACACCAGGTTCTGGTTCATACCAATGAGTCCACATCAACATTTAGTCTAAGCATCTAAAAACTAGAGTCTAGTCTTATCAAACTTTTCTCACATCAGATTCTACTGATGTTAGAGCCTCAAAAGTTGGAGAAATGTCGACCAAAGACTGTATTTTAGTAGAAATATGGATCCATCCATAGCTAAACACTTACAGGAACTTTATGGGGACACTAGACCACTTTCGCTTGAGAATTTTGTACGTGTTTCCATTTTCAAAGGGCAATAATCAAATCTGTTGGATCCATTCAATCATTCTGATCTGATGAAGCTGTTCTGTCTGTTCTCACCACATTTCATGGCTGTTGGAGTTTTATTTCTGGAGACACTGAACCATTAAGATGGCTTCTCAGGTGTTTTTTGAAAGCAAAAATACAAAAATATTGAAGTCTGAAAGCATGAAATTCTTAAAATCCAGTCAAAATATTCAACAGGACTTAGTTTCTGGTCCTGAAGAACCAATCAGTGCCCTGTGGATGTAATTCTGTCTGACTGGATCCGGACCTACAGCTGCTGAAGGTCTTGTGGATGAATTATTGCATTAGTTCGGATACTGCATCCTCATCAACTCCATCAGCATCTGTCTGACTAATTAGCGTCTTATTTTAGCACCGAGCATCTCCTGACGTGCTGCTGTCATGGTAACCGAGGAGGCGGTGAGGAGGAAGGAGGACGAGATGGACTAGCAGAATGACCTGTAATCGCAGGTGAGCTCAGGTTCTAAGAATAAACCCGGAGATGTTCTGATTGTCAACCCGTCAACTGATCCCATTAATGTTCAGTCTGACTGAGGGCTTAGATGTAGGACTTGTTGGTAGTGACTTGAGGTTTGTCTGCCTGGTCACAGACTTTGACTTGTGGATTTTAAAAGCTGCTTGGGTCTCCTGACTCGAGACTTCTTGGTCTTCAGTTGGGATGTGACATGATGCGGACTTGTTGGTTTTGACTTAGGACTTACCAGTGTTGACTTGTTTTGGGACTTGTCTGTTCTTACTCTGGGTTTTGTCTTGACTTGGAACTTCATGGCTAGAGACTTGGGACCTAGTAGTTTTGAAGTGTGACTTAACTTGATACAGACTTGAAGGACTTGATTGGAGACGTGCTCCTGTCTACTTGGAACCAGGCTTTGACTTGTGGGTTTTAATAGTTCTGATTGGGGCCTTGACTTGGGACTTGTTAGCCTTTACCAGAAACTCAGCTGGTGACTTAAAACTTTCCACTTTTCCTGAGCTATGTCTTGACATGTTGGACTTGGTGGTCTTTACCTGGGACTTGTTGGCCTTGACTTGGGGCTGTTTGTCTTGAAGTAGAGGTTGACCTGAGATTTGTTGGACTTGTTTTGGGACTTTCCTGTAGGGACTCGGGGTTTTGACTTGTCTTGGGACTCAACAGATGTCACTGTTAGTCTTGAGTTGGAACTTGACACGATGAGAACTTGTTGGTTTTAACTTGAGACTCAACTGTTGCCTTGCAGCTTTCTTCTCTTGAGTTGGGACAGACTGGTCCTGAGTTGGGACTTGACACATCGCAGGCACTTGTGTGACTGGAACTTGTTTGTCAGATTCACCTCTTTTAACAAGAACTGCTAGGTCTTGACTCAGATGTAGACTTGAAGGGCTTGACTTGAGACTTGCTCACATCTACTTGGAACCAGACTTTGATTTGTGGGTTTCAACAGCTGCATGAGTCTCCGGATTTGGGACTTACTGGTCTTCAGTTACATGATATGGTTTTAACTTGGGACTTGTTAGTCTTTACTAGAGATTCAACTATTGACTTAAATTTTCCACTATTCCTGAGTCACGTCTTGACATGTTGTGGGCTTGGTGGTTATGACTTGGCGCTTGTTGGCCTTGAAGTAGAAATTGACTTGAGATTTGACTTTGGACTTGCCAGCAGGGACTCAGGGGTTTGTCTTGACTTTAAACTTGTTGGACTTGACTTGGGACACAACCATTGACTTGGAACTTGCCTTTGATTTATTAATGTTAAGTTGGGACTTGATCCACTGTGGACTTGGTTGGTTTTAACTTGGAACTGACCTTTGGATTTGTGGGCCCCGACTCAGGACTTGTTGGTCTTTACTTGAGACTCATCCAGTGACTTGGAACCATGCAAGGGATTCTGCATCCTCTGGTGATGATTTTGTATTTTGTTGTGGTGATTTATCATGTTTTAGTGATAACTTTTTGGTCTTTAGGACAATCTAGTCTTCTCTTGGTGATTATGAATGTTGCGATGTTTTTGTACAGATTTTGCATTTTCTTTGTTGTGTTTTCAGGCTTTTCATGGTCATTTTGCATCTTTTAATGGAGACTTTAAGCATTTTCATGTGTCTTTTAAAAATAAATTTGGTCTTCATTTGGTGATTTTACCATTCAAGGTGATTTTGCGTCTTTTGTGTTTTTAACAACTTTTAGTGGTGATTTTGTGCTTTTTTGACATGAATTCAGCGTCCTTTCATGGTCATTATGTATCTTTTAGTGATGACAGTTTGTCTTACTTTGTGATTTCATGTGTGTGTTCGTGGAGGTTTTTTACCTTTTGCGATGCTGCATCTCTTTTCTGCTAATTGTGCATCTTTTTGTGGTGATGTTGTGTCTCTTTGTGGTGATTTTGTGTCTTTTTGTGGTGATTTTGCGTCTTTCTGTGGTGATTTTGCGTCTTCTTGTCGTGATTTTGTGTCTTTCTGTGGTGATTTTGCATCTTTTTGTGGTGATTTTGTGTCTTTCTGTGGTGATTTTGCATCTTTTTGTGGTGATTTTGTGTCTTTCTGTGGTGATTTTGCATTTGTGTGGTGCGCTTTGTTTTTTTTCATGGTGCCTTTGTGAGTTTTTGTGATGATTTAACAGCCTTTCATGCTTATTTTAGATGTTTATGTGGTAGTTTTGTATCCTTTTTTGAGGATTTTGTGTCTCGTTGTGGTTGTTTTGTGTCTCTTTGTTGCCATTTTGTGTCTCTTTGTGGTTGTTTGGTGTCTCTTTGGGTTGTTTTGTGTCTCTGTTGTCATTTTATGTCTCTTTGTTGTCATTTTGTGTCTCTTTGTGGTTGTTTTGTGTCTCTTTGTTGCCATTTTGTGTCTCTTTGTGGTTGTTTTGTGTCTCTTTGTGGTTGTTTTGTGTCTCTGTTATCATTTTATGTCTCTTTGTGGTCATTTTGTGTCTCTCTGTAGATGTTTTGTGTGTTTGTGGTTATTTTGTGTCTCTTTGTGTTAATTTTTGACCTTTTTGTGGTGATTTTCTATCTTTTTGTCATAATCTACTGTATATATTCAGGTTTGTGTTGCTGTGTAGCGCTCAGACTAACAGAAAGAACAAATCCTCTACAAAGATTAAAACCCATCAGAATAATTATTTGGATGAAACTCATCAGCAGCATGTTAACATTAAATCCACAGTAGATGTCAATAATGTAAATGAACATGTAGAAGTCAATTAAAACAGATGACTGAGCTGCATTAAAAACACTGTTCCTGAGTGGAAACTGATGAGGATGAATCCTGTGTTCACTATTTCACTCTTTATGTCTTCATAGTGCCATTTAAACTGCCCCTGAGGACACACAACCAGCTACACACTGCTACACAAACCCTGCAGCCTTCAGATGACTGACGGAGGCTCAAAACCGAACGCTAATAACCGGAGTCAGCCAGCAGGAAGTGGCTTTTATTCCAGGTGGATTATTTCACAGAGAACCACTGAAGTGTTTAAAGACGCCTGAAGGGATGAAACCAATTTCCCCTCCTGAGATTAAAACTGAAACTGGATTAGAAACTGAGCTGCTGGAAGGACATTCAGACAGAAAAACAAAAGGAAACACATATATAGATACAGGCTTTAAATAGCAGCAACGTCCAACTTTTACGCTTTATAAAAACTTTTCCTATCGTCATCACTGCATCAGTAGACTTAGTGTGTCTATTTGTGGTCATTTTGTGTCTCTTTATGACCATTTTGTGTCATTTTGTTACCATTTTGTGGTAATTTTGTATCTTATTGTGTCTTATGATCACTTTATGTCTCTGTGTGATCATTTTGTGTCTCTTTGTGGTTGTTTTAAGTCATTTTGCTTCTATCTTTGTGGTTGTTTGACTTTCCAGCAACAAATGTTGACAATAATTTGAAAACCAGGAGCAACTAGATGCAGTTTAAAAGGAGCAATAATTCAAAAAGAACCTCCAGCATGAAAGAATGAAGATAAAGTGATGAGACAGAATGTAAAACAAGAGGAGGTTTCAGTGACATCAAACAGGTTTAACAGCCTTTTACTGCCTGTATTTGTGCATAAGGTGCTTATATGTAATTATCTTATTCAATTAGACACTAAAAAACAACAGATAGAGATAAATATGAAATATTTCCAAGCTGTTTAACTGTATAAATCTCTGTTTCATGGATTAAACCAACACATTTATGCCCCTGAAATCATCATATCTGCATGCAAAGTACTGATTGACACCATGAATGGAGGATTTCTGCCCACACACGACTCATTTCTGCTGTCAGATGAATAATTAGTGCACAGTTACTCTGAATCCACAGCAGAGTTTCAGTTCACCAAAAGAATCACGCAGAGCTTTTTATCTGTAATCAAAGAGTCTGTTCTTTGTGCTCAAGTCAGAGTGTCTGAATAATTTACTTTAAACTGTGTAGTTTGAAATCACAAAGCTTTCACACGTTGACATTACTGTTTCCAAATGAACCTTAAGGGTTACGTTCCTCCACAAGATAAAAGCAAAGACATCACAACGGTGTAAAATGCCGCAGATGGACACAAAATGGCCTCGAAAGAAGCAAAAATCCCACAAAAAGCTTGAAATTGCTGCAAAAGTACACAAAAAGAAAGAAAATTGACACAAAACAACACAAAATAACCACGAAAATTACCACCAAATGACAAGTTTACAACAAAAAATACAATATCATTGTAAAAAGCTGCAAAATCATGATAAAAGGACACATAACCGCAAAAAATGCAACATCAGTCCAAAAAGGTGAAAAATCTCCATTAAAGGATGCAAACATCTGCACAAAAAAGCTGCAAAATCACCACAAAGATGCAAAACCATCGTAAAAGGATGCAAAATCACAATGAAGACACAAAATCACCACAAAAAAATGCAAAATCACCACAAAAATACATGAAATCACCATAAAAAGATAAAACTCATGATAAAACAACACAACACGACAACATAAAGATGCAACATCAATGCAAAAAGACACAAAATCTCCATGAAAGGACATAAAGATCTGCAATAAAAAGATGCAAAATCATCCCTGAAAGGCACAAAATCGCCACAAAAACATACAAAATGATTACAAATGAACAAAAACTAACCATGAAGAGAAGCACAATCACCACTGGAACCTCAGCAGTTTCTCTTTAGTTTGTGTGTTTGAGGGATTCTGGGACATGTTGTAACTTTGTGTGATCTAAACCTGATTCTCCTTCCATGGAAGCTCTCAGAAAGCTCCTCCTGAGAGGCAGCCTTTAGTTTCCCCGTCCTCCTCCTGCAGCTCCATGAGGCCCCTGAGGGCCCACAGAGCAGAATAAGCAGCAGAAACTAAAGGTTAATGACGAGTCAGTCCTCAGTCAGCTCCGTTGTTCTGCTGTTCCACTTCCTTTACTGACAGAAGCAGCTCAGTCTTCTCTAAGATGATGCATGCATCCAACACCAGACACTTCATTTTACTGGTTAGCTGTCACTTTACAACATCTGGAAACAGCTGCACACGTCACATGCTTCTCACAGCAAAGCTTTGATGCAAAACACATCAGATATGCAACAAAAGGGACGAAAATACCATGAAAAGATGCAAACTCAACACAGAAAGGGACAAAAACACCATGAAAAGATGCAAACTCAACACAGAAAGGGACAAAAATACCATGAAAAGATGCAAACTCAACACAGAAAGGGACAAAAATACCATGAAAAGATGCAAACTCAACACAGAAAGGGACAAAAATACCATGAAAAGATGCAAACTCAACACAGAAAGGGACAAAAACACCATGAAAAGATGCAAACTCAACACAAAAAGGGACAAAAATACCATGAAAAGATGCAAACTCAACACAGAAAGGGACAAAAATACCATGAAAAGATGCAAACTCAACACAGAAAGGGACAAAAATACCATGAAAAGATGCAAACAACACAAAAAGGGACAAAAATACCATGAAAAGATGCAAACTCAACACAAAAAGGGACAAAAATACCATGAAAAGATGCAAACTCAACACAAAAAGGGACAAAAACACTGTTCATTGACATCATTGTTGTCATAGCAACAGTTAGTGTTGTTTGTGTCTCTTTGTGGTCGTTTAATGTCTTTGTGGTGGTTTTGTGTCTCTTTGTGGTGGTTTTGTGTCTCTTTGTTGTCGTTTTATGTCTCTTTGTGGTGGTTTTGTGTCTCTTTGTTGTGGTTTTATGTCTCTTTGTTGTCGTTTTGTGTCTCTGTGGTGGTTTTGTGTCTCTTTGTGGTGGTTTTGTGTCTGTCTGTTGTCGTTTTGTGTCTCTTTGTGGTGGTTTTGTGTCTCTTTGTTGTGGTTTTGTGTCTCTTTGTTGTCGTTTTGTGTCTCTTTGTGGTGGTTTTGTGTCTCTTTGTTGTGGTTTTGTGTCTGTTTGTTGTCGTTTTGTGTCTCTTTGTGGTGGATTTGTGTCTCAGTTTACATGCTGACTGTTTCTGAACATTATTTTAGCACTTTTCCACTGTTTCCTGACGTATTTTAGTTGTTTCTGTCCGTTTTATTTTTTCCAGCGTGCTGTTAGTGGCATTTTAAACTCCACCACATCTGATGATCTCTGGATGGATCTTGTTTAGTTTTTGTCCTGTTTGTGTGAAAACAGCAGAAACCTTTTCACTGAGCTGATAAAACTACATGAGGTCCACTTTAGAATGTAAATTCCAGCAGCGGCTCAGAGAACAACTGAATTCATGAGCAGAGACAGAGGAACTAAAGTGTGCAGACTGGGAACATGAAACCATCCTCTGCAGAGAAAATCCTTTTCTAATGGGGCTAAAGTGAAAGCAGCTGTGTTTGCATGTAGTGCAGCTTTAACCTTTAAACTCCTGGATGGAAACGGCTGCTCCAGGTTTTATGTATCGATCAGCTGCATGCAGCAGCAGGAAAACACAACAGCTGTGTGTCTTCCTGCTCCGTTTGTGGTCATTTCACGTCTCTTTATTGTGGTTTTTGTGTTGTTTGGTGTCATTTTTAATGCTTTAGCTGTTTTTTGTGTCTCTTTTTGCAACCATTTTGTGTATATTTACTGTATTTTTGTGGGCCTTTTCATTAGTTTGCATCTTCTCATGGTCATGTTGTCTCTTTGTAGTGTTGTTTTTGTGTCTTTTGTTATCATTTTTTTGTTTTGGAACTTGATTTGTGTCTCTTTGTTGCGAGTTTTGTGTTGTTTGGGGTCTTTTTGTTCCTCTGAGGGAAAAATAATCATAATAAATCTTGTTTTCTTGAGTTTTATTATATTATTAATGGGTTTCTACCATTAAATAATAGCAAATGCCCATTTTTTTCATTATAAATCTACCATTAAATAATTAGAAAATGACCTGTTATTCAAACTTGGTACCATAGTTTATTCTTAAAAAGTCATACAACTGTTAATTTAAGTAATATAGGTTGCATTTTATGATATTATTAATGGATTTTTACCATGAAATAATCACAAATGCCCACTTTTTAGTCTAAATCTAGCATTAAATCATTAGAAAATGACTTGTTTTTGACTCTTGGCACCATAATTTATACCTAAAAAGTCCTACAACTGTTGATAAACATTAATTTCTTGCAATCATTCTGCACTTTAAGGCGCATCAGTGTTTTCCACCACAGACCTAATTTGTCCATCAAGCCTCTGATGATCATCATGAAGTCGGTTATTATTGTTTCGTTTCCCTCGAGGATCCGAACAGAACGAAGGCCGACAAGCTTCTGCTCTTAATTAAACAACGTGCTTCATTAGTGGCGTCGATCAGAAACGTCTTTGATGAATCCAGAAGTTTATTTTCAGCTCTCAGAATGATGTGCTCTCATTTCCAAACAGTAAAAAGCTGTGATTTATATGCAGCACGTTGGTCGCCTGCACAGCCTTAAAGGGATTAGATTTAATAATGTCACTGATCAAATGACAGAAGAGCTGCTTGTGGCTTCAATCACATCATAGAGATCTGAGGTAGGAAACAGAGGAGGAGGAGGGCAGGTCAGTCAACCAGCAGGCTGAAGGCAAAGTCATTCATTTCTTCTTTCTGGGCTTGCAGCACTGAATCACACTTAAAGGACAACAGAAACCTCCACTCAGAGATTTCATCTCTGCTGACAGTCCTCCAGACAAACCCTTCATCCTCAACAAAACACTTCCTCCTTCAGACAAAACTGTCCTAGTCCTTGAAATGAAACCTTCCTTCTCAGGATGAAGACTTCCTCTTCAGGACAGAACCTTTCCTTCCAAAACGAGACCTTCCTCCTTGAGACCAAACTTTCTTAATCAAAATGAAACCTTCCTCCTCAGAATCAAACCTTCATCATTGTTTCTTCTGAACCACCTTCTCTTTGTCTTCATGTTGTCTCCATGAATCTGCTCAAGTTTAAGACTTTTACTGTAGAACTCCAAAGTCCCTCCGACCTGCATGACTCTGCACATCATGTTTTCTTTGGTCATTTGCATATTTTTGTGGTGATTTTGTGTGCTTCAGTAGTAATTTGTGTGTTTTGGTTGTGATTTTCCATCACATTGTGGCAATTTTGTGGTAATGTTGAATGTTTTTGATGTGATTTTGCATCTTGTTCTGATAACTTTGTGTCACTCTGTAGTTATTTTGAATATGTTTGCAGTATTTTGGCATATTTTTGTGGTAATGTTGCCTCTTTATGCTGACTCAGCATCTTTTTTTGTTAATGAGTGTTTTCAATGTGATTTTGCATCTTCTTGTGGTCATTTTGCCTCTTTGTTTGCATTTTTGTGTGTTGTGGCATCATTTTGTGTCTATTAGTGTCATTTTTTAATGTTTTGGCTGTTGGTTTGTGTCTCATTTTGGTTGTTTTGGGTCTATTTTATATCATTTGCATCTTCTTGTGGTCATTTTGTGTTGCTTTATGGCAGGTGTTATGTCTTTTGGTGTCATTTTCTATGTTTCGGTTGTTTTTTGTGTCTTTGTGGTCATTTTATGTCTTTCAGTCTAATTTTCAGTCTTTTTGCAGTTATTTTCTGCGTCTTTGTGGTGGTTTTGTGTGTATTTGCAGTCATTTCTGTTTTTTGTGGTGCTCTTGCGTCTCTTTTTGGTCGTTTTGTGTCTCTTTGTGGAGATTCTTGTGTCTTTTGGTTCCGTTTTTCATGTTTTGGGAGTTGTTTTGTTTCTCCACCTCTATGTAAATATTGGCTTTATGAAGGTAGAACTTTGATCATGAATAAAGTTACTGTGGATAAAGAATAATTAAAAGGCTGGAGGACACATTAGTGTCTGTAATCCTGCTGTTTTACAGTGTAAGCAGGTTTGTGTTTCCAGTAAATGTCTGCACAGTGTGGTAGTAATTACCATCCTCAGATCGTCTGGGTTTCTCTCTTGTGTTTGGCCTCGAGTCTCTGTCGTATATTGATGTTCTGCTGCTGAGGGTCAGATCTCACAACATTTCATTATATCCAGGAGAGGACCTGAGAAAAAGCTTTTCCAGCCCATAATTGAGCCTCCATCTACCTCCAGTCGCTGCTCAGTCCAGCTCAGAGGCAGTAAAACTCATTATAGTGTGTAGCTGCCGTCCCGCCTCCATTCAGCTCAGCTCCTGACTCTCACTTTGTCTCATTTGTGAAGCTGATTGCAGCGGCGGCGTTACATCAAACCCGACAAGCAGCGAGGTTTCATGGAAACTCACAGCAGACACTGAGGGTTTAACTTGGACTCAAAGCAGGAGCTGATTTCACAGAGCTGGTAATGAGACGGGCGGCTTTTTATTCACGTTTAATCAGTTTGTACACAGCTGATGCCTGAAGACAAAACCCAGGAGAAATTAAACACCTTTAACTCCATCTATAGATGACACCTGAAGGCAACACTCAGGGGAAAGAAACACCCTCATCTTCTATGTCTATCACTTACAACTTACCAGACACGACTTCAAATGAGTTCAAAAAATGCTTTTTAAAAATGTGTCCAAAATTATTTAAAACTTTTCTAAAATTATTTGTAACTTGTTTAAACTGCACTAAATTTACCTAAAGTGTGTCCAAATTAGCCGAAATTGTCCAAGATTATTCAAAACCTCCATGAATGTCCATGGTTATTTGTAATTTGGTTAAAATTACTTAAAAATCTGCCTAAAATGTTTAGAAAGTGACTTAAAATGTATCCAAAATATATCTGAACATGTCCAATGTTTTTCAAAACCTGTCCAAAATTACTTGTAATTCATTTAAAATTGCATAGAATCTGTCCAAAAATAACTCAGGAGTAGTTGAAGATGATTTAAATTTGTTGAAAAACACAAAAAGTATGTCTCAAATGACACCATGTCATCAGAAATTACTTTAAATGTGTCCCAAATGGACAAAATCTTGTCCAAATTTACCGTCTCCAAAATGATGCAAAATGCATAACTACTTGTAAGTTGTCTAAATAATTTAAAATTTGTTAAAACATGTCCAAAATGATCTAGCAATTCATAATGATTTCAACTGTGTCAAAAATGCCTTGAAAAGCGTCCAAACTGGTTCAAAATCTGTCCATAATGACATAGAACAACCTCAAAATTACATAAAACTGATCAGAAATTCAATGAAATGTGAAAATTAAATAAATATTATGAGAAATTCATTGAAATGAGACCAAAATGGCCCAAAACTTATCAGAAATGCCTTTATATGTGTCTGAAATGGTACAAAATGTGTCCAAATTGACCAAAAAATGCCCAAAAAGATTCTAAATTTGTCCAAAATTATTTGTAATATGTTTAAAATGATTTAAAATCTGTCTAAAATGGCTTAGAATTTGTCCAAAATGACTTTGGAGTTCATAAAATGTCTTGAAACGTGTCCAAGATGGCTCAAAATCTGTCCATAATAACTTAGAATGACCTCAGAATAATCTAAAACTGATCAGAAATTATTTGAAATGTGTCCAAAATGACCTAAAACTTGTCCAAAATCATTTAAAATGTGCAAAACATGACATGAAATGTGTCCTTAATGAATTATAGTTTCCTCAGAATGACTTAAAACTCATCCAAAATTGATCTAAATGAGTCCTAAATGACTCGTAATTTTGTTCAGAAACACTTAAAATACTTAAAGTGTGTCTAAAGTGACTCAAAGCTTTTCCAAAGAAAGAGAGAAATGAAATAAAGAAACAAAAAAGGTGGTAAAGACACAAAAGCTAAAAAGTAAGGAAAGCAAAAAAAAGAAACAGAGGAAGGAAAAGAGGCTTCAGAGAAAAGGAAATAAAGGAGTAGGAAAGAAGAAAATGAGGGAAACATGAAATGAAACAGAAAGAAACAGAATGAAATGAACAAAACTGGACAGAAAAGAGATGAGAGCAACGGAAAGGAGCGAGATATGAAGAAGGTAAAGAATAAAAAGCAGAAGATAAAGGAAAGAAAGAAGATCAGCTCATTCTCACAACAAAAACGCATCACATTTACATCCATGAAGGTTTAATCAGAGTGAATAAACAGACGGTGCAGCGATATTCATCAGCAGCTCAAACACAAAGTGAAAAGTCCATCAGAGAGAGAGCAGCCAGGATTTGATCTGAGGCGTCATTTCTAAGCTGCTCAGCTGAGACAGATAAAAACCCTCAAGCATCGCAGCAAAAGGAGGACAGTTGGGGAATAGACAAGGAAAGACGGATCTAAAGCTCCAAAGGTGTGACCGACCTGTTGGTTAAAGCTGGAAAACAAACCACTTTACTGGAAACAACATGTCAAAAATGAAATGAAATGACTCCCAAGTAGTTTAAAATGACTTAAAATGTGTCACAAACAACCCAAAACCTGTTCAAAGTGGCTCAAAACATAGCAGAAATAACTTGAAACCTGCCCAAAATGACTGAAAGCCTGTCCAAAATGATTTAAAATTTATCAAAAATGACTGAAAGTCTGTTCAAAATGATTTAAAATTTATCAAAAATGACTGAAAGTCTGTCCAAAATGATTTAAAATTTATCAAAAATGACTGAAAGTCTGTCCAAAATGATTTAAAATTTATCAAAAATGACTGAAAGTCTGTCCAAAATGATTTAAAATTTATCAAAAATGACTGAAAGTCTGTTCAAAATGATTTAAAATTTATCAAAAATGACTGAAAGCCTGTCCAAAATGATTTAAAATTTATCAAAAATGACTGAAAGTCTGTTCAAAATGATTTAAAATTTATCAAAAATGACTGAAAGTCTGTTCAAAATGATTTAAAATTTATCAAAAATGACTGAAAGTCTGTTCAAAATGATTTAAAATTTATCAAAAATGACTTAAAGTCTGTTCAAAATGATTTAAAATTTATCAAAAATGACTTAAAGTCTGTCCAAAATGATTTAAAATTTATCAAAAATGACTTAAAGTCTGTCCAAAATGATTTAAAATTTATCAAAAATGACTTAAAGTCTGTTCAAAATGATTTAAAATTTATCAAAAATGACTGAAAGTCTGTTCAAAATGATTTAAAATTTATCAAAAATGACTTAAAGTCTGTCCAAAATGATTTAAAATTTATCAAAAATGACTGAAAGTCTGTCCAAAATGATTTAAAATTTATCAAAAATGACTGAAAGTCTGTCCAAAATGATTTAAAATTTATCAAAAATGACTGAAAGTCTGTCCAAAATGACTTAAAACTTGTCCCGCTATTTTATTATAATTACTGGTAGCAGTAGTAATTTTATTTATTTATAATTTCATGTATAATTTAATTTAGAATAATTAGTGCATTTTTATTTTCTTTATTTTATCGTGATATTCCATATCATTACATTTTCCCATTATTTCATTATAATTACTGGCAGTAGTAGTAGTAAAATATTATTTATTTATAATATAGTTTTGAATAATTATTGCTATTTTTGCTTTGATTGTTTTGTTTTGTGATATTCTTTTTTTCCTACTAGCAGTAGTAGTAAAATACTATTTTTTAATAATTCAATCTAGAATTTAATTTAGAATAATTATTATTTATTTTGTTTATTTTGTGATATATTTTACATTAGATTTGTTAAATTTATTTATTTTGTATTGATTTCTTTAATTAATTTTGTATTACTCCTACTGTAGTTATAAAATATAGTTTTTTTATTTCATAATATTATTTTTTAGGAGTTGCCAATAGTAGCGCTAGTACAGTATCACTGTTTATTAGTTTATTTATTTAAGATCATAATATTTAGTTTACGTCATCTTTAACTTTCCCTCATCTGAGTCATTAACGTGGATATTTTTCCTGTTTGTGTGTGACGTCATCAGCGACACAAACTTGGATCAAACGTGGATCTTCCGCCTCCTCCGGTTTCTGACCCACCGGAACCACCGGAACCGAGAACCGGAGCGTCGAACCGCGCACAGCTGCGGGGCTGCGCACGTTTGGTGCACACGCGCACACACACACACACACACACACACACACACACACACACACACGGACACACACACACACACACACACACACACACACACACACACACACACACACACACGGACACACACACACACACACAGACAGACACACACACGGACACACACACGGACACACACCGCCTCCTCTCCGCAGATCCTCCAGACATCCACCGACTCCGGACGCAGACACACGCCGACCGGTGAGTGCTTCTCTCCGCCTTCCCTCTTTGAGCCTCCCGGTTCCTCCGGTTCCTCCGGTTCCTCCGGTTCTGTTGGACGCTGCAGACGTTGGCGGGGAGGATCCAGATGTTGGAGCCGGTACCGGAGCGGACAGCTGCCGGTGGAGGCGGCTGCCAGGCGGCTTTAGGGCTCAGACGGTAGAACCGAGGAACCGGAATAGAGAAAGTTGAGCTTTAATGAGTTAATTGGAGGTTAATTAGTGGCGATTTAAGGATCATTGAGCTGAACGGAGCTGGTTTCACTTTAACTCTGTTTTATTCTGAGCTGGATTCTACCAAACTGTTGGATTTAATGCATCTAAATGATTAGATTTATTCATGTTTGTAGTGGAAACAGGTTTTCTGGTTTTTAATTTCAGGCTTAAAATAAAACCTTGAAACTAGGAGGCTGTTTGCAGAGAGATGAAAGTTCTTACATGAATAATTTAGAGTGATTAAATAGATATTTCTTTCAAAAAATACATTTTCTGGTTGCTCTTTTACCTTTTCTTTGAAATAGGGCTGCAGCTAAAAAACTAATTCCACTGTTAATGAATTAGTTGTTTGATATCTAATGTTATTTAAATGTTAAATATATTCAGTTTACTGTCACAGAGGAGGAAAAAATGAAAATATTCACATTTAAGGAGCTGCAATCACAGGATTTTATTTGGAAAATAACTCAAAATAATAAATTAACTGGTAAAACACTTCATAATGAATTTAACAGCTGACAACTAATTGATTAATCAATAAATCATGGCAACTCCAATCACACTTTAATGTGAATTTTTCACTATTTTTATTTTGTTGTCCTTCCTCAGGTTGAATATTTAAGAGATTAATCATTAAATAGAAATTAAATAAAACTAAAAATAAATAAAATAATGAAATCAGAGGCCTTTCAACCTTAATAAATGAAGCAGAATTGTGTAAATAAATAAATTTAATATGAAATTCCAGCTTTAGGTTCATCGATCCTTCGTCTCGTGCAAATAAATGTTAAACATGTTTGAAATTTAGATGCAATATAAGATTTAAAACCTTGCATTCAGGTGCAGACGTGATTCATTTGCCAAGATTAAATCAATAAAATGCAAAATAAATGTCCTCCATGTGAAACACTATGAAATGTGGTCTGCAGAGAAACAGAAGAGTTTCTGTGATTCTGAGACGAAAAGCTTTTCAAACACACAGAAATGAATCAATTAATAAACCGAGAAGAAGTTTTCATCATCAAAAGTGAAATCCTGTCTGTAATTCTGTTTTATTTAGCAGGATTCCTGCTGATGTTTCTCATCTTTCATAGTTTCTGTTTGATTTCATCATCATCCAGATGTTGCTGGTAGCTGCAGCTGTTAAACATCATTCGTTCTGCTTTGTTCATACCGAGAAAATCAACAGTTTCAGGAAATGTTTGATTGTA
Source organism: Amphiprion ocellaris (assembly GCF_022539595.1). Classification (NCBI taxonomy): domain Eukaryota; kingdom Metazoa; phylum Chordata; class Actinopteri; family Pomacentridae; genus Amphiprion; species Amphiprion ocellaris. The sequence goes on along the minus strand of NC_072782.1, from coordinate 32,504,616 downwards.
TTTGTTTCTGTTCATGTGACAAAAATCAGTAAAAAATGTAAGAATTAGGATTTTTAACTGTGAAGAGCAAAAAAAGGGAGAAAAGGGAGAAGTTTGACGAGTGGGAGATGCTGGGTTGGATGGAGGGGTCGACAAAACGAATAAGAACAATGATTTACTGCTGTTGTTGACTTTGTTGTCTTTGCTGGCAGCTGGTTTGTTGTGGGAGGATGTTGGGTGGATGGACGGGTCAACAACATATCAGAAAAAACATCTGCTTCTTCTTTCTTTTCATTTTGCGTTGATTCTTAATTACCTGGAGAATGTCATTGATAAGGAATAGATAATGAATTAGCGGTACTTTTTACCTTCTTGTCTTTGCTGGCAGCTGGTTTGCTGTGGGAGGCTGCTGGGGTGGATGGACGGCTCAACAGAATGTAGGACAAAATGACAGTTTCTCATTTGTTTTCACTTGAATCACAATTTCTGTAAATACCATGTTATTTACTGGGATTTATATTGTTAAAGGAAATCTTTGTCTTTGTCTGGGAGCTGAATATTTGGATCTAATGGCTGGATTTTGGCCATATTTTAAACATAAAGTTAGCAAAACATGTAATCAACAAACGTCCATGTAAAAGATGTGCTGTGCTCAGACATGCAGCTCAGTAGAGTTTAACCGCTGAAGCTCCACAGTTCTGCTTGTTAAACCAACCAGACGCTGAGATACAAAGCAGAGTTTTGCTGTCTTGGTTTCTCTGAGCTCTAATCATTTATAACTCAGAACATTTAGCTGGCAGCTTCTCGGAACACATCAACACCAGACAGCTTGTGTGTTCGCTTTCACACCTTTTATTACTCATGTTGTGAGGACACAAGTCTGCGATCGGCCACTTTCTGAGAACTGAGACGAAAAACAAGTCGTGAGATGAATGGTTTAGTCTGAAGGCTGCTGAGTCTCCACAAGGTCAATGTAAAGTCAATGTAAAGTCCCTGTGAGGTGGAGGAAACACAACGGTGAGGCACTATTCTAGGAAGGAGAACGTAGAGAATATTCCAGGAAAATAACTTCATATTATGTTTTTGATCTGGGTTCAGGTTGGTAGAAGGAACTGGATTCTCTGTTTAGTTTGTTTGGCCTCCAAATCTGAGAAAACAGTCAAAATAGTCCGTTGGTTTATTCGATCATTGGTCAGTTGGTTTGTTCCATTTTCATTCAATTGGTTTGTTCCATTTTGGATCAGTTGGTTTGTTCCATTTCTGATAAGTTTATTTATTTGTTCCAGTCAGTTGGTTTTCTCCATTTTGAGTTAGCTTGTTTGTTGTGGTCAGTTGATCCGTTCCAGTCAATGGATTTTTAGTAAGCTGGTTTGTTCCATATTTGGTCAGATGGTTTATTCCAAGTAAGTCAGTTGGTTTGTTCCAGTTATCATATTTTTTCCATTTTGGGTCAGTTGGTTTGTTTCAGTTGTTTGGTTTATTCCAGTCTCGGTTAACTGGTTTGTTCAAATCACTTAGTTTGGTCCATTTCTGGTCTGTTGTTTTGTTTCAACTACGTAGTTGTTTGATCCAGTCTGTTGATTTCTTCCATTTTGTGTTAGTTGGTCTGTTACAGACCAAATCAGTTGGTTTGTTCCAGTTGGGTTGTTTCTTCCATATTTGGTTATTTGGTTTGTTCCAGTTGGGTTGTTTCTTCCATATTTGGTTACTTGGTTTGTTCCAGTTGGGTTGTTTCTTCCATATTTGGTTACTTGGTTTGTTCCAGTTGGGTTGTTTCTTCCATATTTGGTTACTTGGTTTGTTCCAGTTGGGTTGTTTCTTCCATATTTGGTTACTTGGTTTGTTCCAGTTGGGTTGTTTCTTCCATATTTGGTTACTTGGTTTGTTCCAGTTGGGTTGTTTCTTCCATATTTGGTTACTTGGTTTGTTCCAGCTGGGTTGTTTCTTCCATATTTGGTTACTTGGTTTGTTCCAGTTGGGTTGTTTCTTCCATATTTGGTTACTTGGTTTGTTCCAGTTGGGTTGTTTCTTCCATATTTGGTTACTTGGTTTGTTCCAGGGTTGCACAGTGGTGTAGTGGTTAGCACTTTCGCCTTGCAGCTAGAAGATCCCTGGTTCACGTCCCGGCTTTCCCGGGATCTTTCTGCATGGAGTTTGCATGTTCTCCCTGTGCATGCGTGGGTTTTCTCCGGGTACTCCGGCTTCCTCCCACAGTCCAAAAATATGCTGAGGTTAATTGATCATTCTAAATTGCCCGTAGGTGTGAATGTGAGAGTGATTGTTTGTCTCTGTATGTAGCCCTGTGACAGACTGGTGACCTGTCTAGGGTGTCCCCTGCCTTCACCTGAGTCAGCTGGGATAGACTCCAGCCCCCCCGCGACCCTAGTGAGGATTAAGCGGTGTATAGATGATGGATGGATGGATGGATGGATGGATGGTTTGTTCCAGTCTGGGTCAGCTGCTTTCTTCCATTCATGGTCTATTGGTTTGTTCCAGTCTGAATGGGTTAGTTTTTTTTCTTCCATTTTGGGTCAGCTGGTTTGTTCCATTTCTTGTCAGTTGGTTTGTTCCATTTTTGGTCAGTTTGTTTGTTCTAGTGAGTTGGTTTGTTCCAGATAAGTCAGCTGTTTGTTCCATTTTGTTGATTTTTCCATTTTGGGTCAGTTGGTCATTTCAGACAAGCTTGAAGTTGTTTTAGCTACATTCTCAATAGTTTTGGACACATTTTGTCAGAGTTGAAGAGTACAAAGACCCACAGAGACACAATACAGTCATCAATGTAGATCCTTCTTTTTGTCAACAATGTCTTTTAAATAAAGGAAACGGAGTAAATAATGTTCTATCAGACAGACTTTCTTTTGGTGTCAAGATGCAGATTAAAAGTTGTACCTTCATGTGTCATATTTTCACTCTGTAATAAATCTTTCAGTCTCATTGCGACCAGGAACTAAATCCTGAGCAGGAATCTGATCGTGGTAGTCGTGAAAACTCAGAGCAGTTTTTAATTTTCTCTTTGGGTCTTTGTTTTTTCTGTGATTTGATCAAATCTAGCAGAACTGAGCGACGGGCTGGAAGCTGCCGTCGCCTCCAACCATCTTCATGATGTCAGGCTGGTTTCTATGACAGCACCAGAAAAGCCAGAAACACAGGAAAACTTGGCACAGATGCATGAAAATAATTCAATTTTATATGTGAGTTTGGCTGTGATGTGAGTTGGATGTTGTTTTGAGTTCAGCAGCTGGTCTGAACTGGTGGCTCAGAATGACTTTTCGAGTTTTATTATCTGAAATCAGCCTCCTGCTGCTGCCGGAGATGAAAGTAATGACAGAAAAATGGTGAGACTGAAAAAAAATGGAGAAATGGGGGCTGGAAAACTAAAACTAGGAACTAAAGACTCTAAAAAGTTATTTCACTTTTATATTTGCAGTGAACAGATGGTATAAATACATATTTCTGTGTCAAAGACAGATGGATCTGATTTCAGTTCATTATCAATAACTTTACTTTGTAAAGACACTTAGTTTTCTTTTTGTGCCACGATGATATAAACTTGAATTGTCCTCCACTAGAAATTCAAGAACAAAAATTTAGGATATTTGTTGTCATTTTGGTGGAGAACGATGCAGAAATGAGTCCATTAATTAATGCATGTTCTTCTTTTTTATTCCAGCTTATGTGTTTACGTACAAGGCCAGTAAAGTTTGAGTCATTTTGGACAAATTTTAAGTCATTCTGGAAAAATTTGCTTCACATTTCGATGAATCACACCATGATGCTGCCACCACCATGCTTCCTTTTTCAGTGTTTTTGGACAAATTTTACATAGTTTTGTACAATTTTTTGAATCATTATGGTCAAGTTTTAAGTTATTTTGGACATATTTTAAGCCATATTTGACATTTTCTGGGTCAGTTTGAACAAATTTCTGTCAGAGATGCAGAGTTCAAAGTTAGCATGATCCATAGAGTCACAATAAACTCATTAATTGGTGCATATTCTTCTTTAAGTCTTTTTGGACAGTTTTTCTGTTGTTTTAGACAAAGTTTGTGTTGTTTTGGACATTTTTTTTGAATTATTATGGCCAGATTTTAAGGTATTTTGGACTAATTTTAAGGCATCTTGGATATTTTATTGGCCATTTTGAGTCATTTTAGACCATTTTTGGAAGAAATGGAAAGTGTAAAGTTAGCATGACCCATATAGAGACACAATAAACACCATAATCCATCCAATTCTTCCTTTTGGTTCCTTCTTTCCTTCATTGTTTTATATTTCTGTGCATGTAAAAGGTCTGCAAGCTTTGTTTGGGTTATTTTGGACTTTTATTTCGTAATTTTGGACAATTTTTTGTCAGAGATAGAGAGAGAAACGTTATCATGACCCATAGATACAAAATATACACAATAATCAGGGCTTATTCTTCTTTCACTATAGCTGTTTTTTGTTAAATCTGTAAACTTGGAGATTTTTTGGTTGTTTTGGACAGTTTCAAGTCATTTTGGAGCATTTTTGAGTAATTCTGGACATTTCTGAGTATGTTTTTGTCGTCGGTGTCGAGTGCAGAAGTTTGTATGACCCTTAGAAACACAATAAACACAATAATTAATGTATGTTCTTTCACTATAGCTGCTTTTCTGTACATGTTGAATTCTCAGGTTTCGGACATTCCAGACAGTTTTAAACCATTTTGGATCATGATTTTTGTCTGCTGTGGAGAAACATTAGTTGAAAATAATTTTTAACAAAAACTTACCAAGTACAGAGCAACTGAACAGCTTTATTTCTGCTGTATTACTGCTGTATACGGTTAATTTATGTGTTTAAATAGACTTTCTTCTGGTGAACATCTGTTGCTGTTTAATATAAAAACACATTGATATTAAAGCTGTTGGACGTAGTTTCCCTTCAAGTCTTTCTTCTGTGTTTTTATTGGCCGATCTGTTGCAGATTATGAGATTATGTTCTGGCCACAGGTGTGTTTGTGTTCGGCAGCAGAGGTTGTGTAATTAGGATTGTGTAAATGTGGTGGGGATTAACTATAATACTGAGGATAAAGAGGTTATTAAAATCCACAGCAGCGACTCCCACAGAGACAGAAATCATATTAAACCCAGTCAGTGTGACCCACTGACTAAATGTCTCATAAATCACAGTCGCTCCGATCTCTGGGGTTGAAAACGTAAAGTATCTCTCAGATATACTGTTTATTTTAACCATTCTGTATAACATCATCCAAATTTGATCAAACCTCCTCAGAACATCTGGTTCTTCATCTCCAGTAACTTTATCAATGATCAGAGTTCTACCTTCATACTGGGAATATTTCCAGAGTCCATAGAGGTGGGTCCAGATTTATCACTTTTTAAAGGACTTTTTCCATCATTTCTGAGCCTCAGAACTTCATCAGTCCAGCAGAAAGAACCATGACATTTAGGAGGAGAAACACATCTGAGTTCTGGTGGAAACTGACACTAGATCAGTTTTACATCCATCCAGGTGTCACAGTCTGAACACTGAATCTGGTTTGACTTTACAACAAGGTTCCTGAACATCAGCGGAACATTTAGAAACAGGTTGGATAAAGAAATACAACTTTTAAAAAAAAAAAAAAGAATTGTGATGATATACAGCTGTCAAGTATTAATGCTGCATTGAATTTAACATCTTAAATGCACTTGAAGTTTACATTATGAGGAAAATGGTTTCACATTGGGACTCCATACTCCACTCAGCAGATACTAAATACTAAATGATGTTGTTTAGGATTTAAATAGTTCAAATAGTCATTAAACAAAATAAAGTGAAAATATAATGTTCTGACTCTGGACACATCTTTATTTTCCTGCTGGAAACTGTAAAAACTTTTCTCTATCTGTCGGCATCTACTATTGACGTAACCACGAAGCCCTTCTCGCTCTGACGGTTCAGTAAAGGTTATTCAAAGAAGACAGTGACAGAAAGAGAAAAGGTTACTTCCTCAGCTCTGAAGATGAAACCACTTTAGCGCTTCATTTCAGTTCATTATGAGCATGTTGGCCTTTTTATCAGACGTCTTTCATGCTGGATGTAAACAGTTCAGAGTCTTTTCTTCCTGAAAGGATTCAGCTCTGGAGTGTCTGACCACTCACTGATCAATGTTCACTTTCTTTAGATGAAAAAGATGTTCACTTCTGCTTTTGTTTTGGTTAAACTGAACTGAAAGCAGGACAAGTTTATCTGAGGATGATCTGAGGTCAGTGATTGTAGGATAAAGACTCCTGGATCTGGAAGGTCCAGTCTCTGGTTGATCAGTTCTCCTGGATAGAACTGCACCATGAAGACTAAAGAACCAAGAAACTCTGAGGAAAGCTTGTTGAAAAGCATCAGTCAGGACGATACAAGAACATTTCCAAGTTCCTGAAGATCTCATGGAGTCCAGTTAAATCCATCATTAAGAATGGAAGGAAGATGGAACATGAATAAATCTGACTAGAGCAGGACGTCCTCAAGACCTGAGAGACTAGAGAGGGAGGCCACCAAGACTCCTATGACTCCTCTGAAGGAGAAAGAGACTAGAGAGGGAGGCCACCAAGACTCCTATGAATCCTCTGAAGGAGTTCCAGCTTCAGCAGCTGAGATGTTAGAGACTGTTCATCCAACAACTGTTGTCTGTTCTTCACCAGTCAAAGCTTTATGGAGACAAAGAGAAAGACTCTGTTGGAAAAAGCTCCAATTAAATCTGGACTAGAGTTCACCAGAAGACATGTGGAGACTCTGAAGACACCTGGAAGAAGGTTCTTTGGTCTGAGGAGACCAGGATGGAGCTTTATGACCATCAGACTAGATGATGTGATTGATGGACACCAAACACTGAACATCATCATAAACACACCATCCCCACTGTGAGGCACGGTGGTGGCAGCATCATGATGTGAAGCATGGTGGTGGCAGCATCATGACGTGAAGCATGGTGGTGGCAGCATCATGATGTGAAGCACGGTGGTGGCAGCATCATGACGTGAAGCATGGTGGTGGCAGCATCATGACGTGAAGCATGGTGGTGGCAGCATCATGACGTGAAGCATGGTGGTGGCAGCATCATGACATGAAGCACGGTGGTGGCAGCATCATGATGTGAAGCATGGTGGTGGCAGCATCATGATGTTCCTCAGCAGCAGGTAGAGGGTAAATGAAATCCTGGAGGAACCTGATGCAGTCTGAAGGGAACTGAGACTTGGACAAGATCAGTTTCCATCCAGACGATGAGTCGAAGATCCCCAGAAATTGTTTAAAGACAAATAGTTATGTAATTATTTATTTTACATTTTATATTTTTAATGGACAGACATTACTTTGTAGAAATCTGGTTCACTTTGATATAAAAGAGTCTTTTTTTTGCAAATTCTTGACAAAAATCTGAATTAAATTGATCATAATTCCATGTTGAAAAGCAACAAAAGTGTAAAACCTCCAGCCGGCTGTTTCCAGATCCCGTATCGGCGCCATCGAACTTCCTCCCTGAAGGTTGAGGTTAATAAAACATCCTGTTTGTCTCTCAGCTGTAATCCATCCAGATAAACTCCAGGTCTGCATCCTCTGAACATTTATCTTCATGAAGAGCTTAATTGGATGGGGGTCTGCAGAGAGTGGACGTCTTTATGTCCTCTGGACAAAGTCTGGATGAACTGACATCTAATTACACGTCGCCTATCGTCACATGAACACATGGAGAAGACTGATTAGTTTCACTGACGGAGGTAATGAGGCGGCGTTTAATTTAAACGAGAGGCTGGAAAACAGCGTTTCTACTCCGTAAACTCTGCTGGTGTTCACATGAAAACATCATATCTGTCCGTTGATTTAAGGGTTTCTGAAGCTGCTGATCAGCTGGAGTTTTACCTTTTTCTGACAAAGTGAGCTGGATTTGACTGGTTTTCACAGCATTACTGAAAGAACATGACATTTTCTGTATTTTAACAGTAACTCAAGAATCAAATTGACATTTATTCGTGTATAGTTGTGTATCTGTAGTGAAAAATGGGACATTTTCTTTCATCTGATGGTAAATCTGCAATATAAAAGCTGCAAATGTTAAATAAATCAATAAAATAACAGAAAATGTGCTGGTAGCTCATTGCCTAGATGTGTTCTGTAATTTAAAAAATATGACACGACTCTGTCCATCTGAGACGATTAATCTGTCGTTTAATCGTCTCATTCTGTTGAAGCTCTGAATCAGTTCTTTCAGAAGTTTACCAGAAGTTTTTAAAAGACAGAGGAGAGATGGTGAGGATAACTGGACGATAATACAGCAGATCTGGGAAGACGTTCGCTCGTCCTCCTACAACAGAAGCTGGATCTTTGGCTGCAGACTCTGAGTGGGTGATCAGGAAACAACAGAAAGACTCTCCATCATCCTGCAGCTGATAACATCTGGAATCCACCAGACTCAGACTGACAGATGTTCCTACCTGACATGGTGGAAGACGTTTGTGTGTCTGTGCTGAAGCATCGTGAGGTTATCAACACGACCCAGGTCTGTGCTGAGTCGTGATTTGGAAAAAAGCTCCTTTCAGATGGGAAACAATGTGTGAAGATAGAAATCTGCTCTGCAGGTTTTCTTCCAGACAGGAGCCCTGCAGAGCTGCAGCGTGAAGAGAATCAGTGGAGACACGACAGATTAAAATGCAAATTATCAGTTTGTTTTTTTATTACCTGAAGCCTCGATCTACGAGTTAGAAGAAACCAAACACATGAACGCTGTGTTCTGTGGTGAATAATGAATAAAATGTGAGAAATTCAGTCAAAATTCAATAATATAACAGAACGTTACAGTAGCTCACCTGGTTGGACTGAAAATATGAACACCGGCTACTTCCTCGTGTCTTAACGTACAAAATTTAGAGGCTGTTGATGTATTTGCAGAGTTTGACAAACTTTACAAAAATGACAATTAAACCAGTTTGATCCAGAATATCTGCGTACAGAAAACATCCATCAGCTTTAGATTGAATGATGCTCAATGACGAAACGAGTAAAAGTTCTATAGAAGCAAAATGGGATTCTTTAGGAACCAAAACTTCTCAAGTTTAGATGTCAAACTGCCTCATGCACCATAATTACACAACCTGCACCATCTGACTTCTGTTTCCCAAACTGAGATCCCACTTATCTGGTCACCATTTCCTACTGATGATGAGGTCATGTATGCTGTCAGTAATGATGAGGTCATGTATGATGTCAGTAATGATGAGGTCATGGATACTGTCAGTAATGATGAGGTCATGTATGATGTCAGTAATGATGAGGTCATGTATGCTGTCAGTAATGATGAGGTCATGTATGATGTCAGTAATGATGAGGTCATGGATACTGTCAGTAATGATGAGGTCATGTATGATGTCAGTAATGATGAGGTCATGTATGATGTCAGTAATGATGAGGTCATGTATGATGTCAGTAATGATGAGGTCATGTATGCTGTCAGTAATGATGAGGTCATGTATGATGTCAGTAATGATGAGGTCATGTATGATGTCAGTAATGATGAGGTCATGTATGATGTCAGTAATGATGAGGTCATGTATGATGTCAGTAATGATGAGGTCATGGATACTGTCAGTAATGATGAGGTCATGTATGATGTCAGTAATGATGAGGTCATGTATGCTGTCAGTAATGATGAGGTCATGTATGATGTCAGTAATGATGAGGTCATGTATGATGTCAGTAATGATGAGGTCATGTATGATGTCAGTAATGATGAGGTCATGTATGATGTCAGTAATGATGAGGTCATGGATACTGTCAGTAATGATGAGGTCATGTATGATGTCAGTAATGATGAGGTCATGTATGCTGTCAGTAATGATGAGGTCATGTATGATGTCAGTAATGATGAGGTCATGTATGATGTCAGTAATGATGAGGTCATGGATACTGTCAGTAATGATGAGGTCATGTATGATGTCAGTAATGATGAGGTCATGTATGATGTCAGTAATGATGAGGTCATGTATGATGTCAGTAATGATGAGGTCATGTATGATGTCAGTAATGATGAGGTCATGTATGATGTCAGTAATGATGAGGTCATGTATGATGTCAGTAATGATGAGGTCATGTATGCTGTCAGTAATGATGAGGTCATGTATGATGTCAGTAATGATGAGGTCATGTATGATGTCAGTAATGATGAGGTCATGTATGATGTCAGTAATGATGAGGTCATGTATGATGTCAGTAATGATGAGGTCATGTATGATGTCAGTAATGATGAGGTCATGTATGATGTCAGTAATGATGAGGTCATGGATACTGTCAGTAATGATGAGGTCATGTATGATGTCAGTAATGATGAGGTCATGTATGATGTCAGTAATGATGAGGTCATGTATGATGTCAGTAATGATGAGGTCATGGATACTGTCAGTAATGATGAGGTCATGTATGATGTCAGTAATGATGAGGTCATGTATGCTGTCAGTAATGATGAGGTCATGTATGATGTCAGTAATGATGAGGTCATGTATGATGTCAGTAATGATGAGGTCATGGATACTGTCAGTAATGATGAGGTCATGTATGATGTCAGTAATGATGAGGTCATGTATGATGTCAGTAATGATGAGGTCATGTATGCTGTCAGTAATGATGAGGTCATGTATGATGTCAGTAATGATGAGGTCATGTATGATGTCAGTAATGATGAGGTCATGTATGATGTCAGTAATGATGAGGTCATGGATACTGTCAGTAATGATGAGGTCATGTATGATGTCAGTAATGATGAGGTCATGTATGATGTCAGTAATGATGAGGTCATGTATGCTGTCAGTAATGATGAGGTCATGTATGATGTCAGTAATGATGAGGTCATGGATACTGTCAGTAATGATGAGGTCATGTATGATGTCAGTAATGATGAGGTCATGTATGCTGTCAGTAATGATGAGGTCATGTATGATGTCAGTAATGATGAGGTCATGTATGATGTCAGTAATGATGAGGTCATGTATGCTGTCAGTAATGATGAGGTCATGTATGATGTCAGTAATGATGAGGTCATGTATGATGTCAGTAATGATGAGGTCATGTATGCTGTCAGTAATGATGAGGTCATGTATGATGTCAGTAATGATGAGGTCATGGATACTGTCAGTAATGATGAGGTCATGTATGATGTCAGTAATGATGAGGTCATGTATGATGTCAGTAATGATGAGGTCATGTATGATGTCAGTAATGATGAGGTCATGTATGCTGTCAGTAATGATGAGGTCATGTATGATGTCAGTAATGATGAGGTCATGTATGATGTCAGTAATGATGAGGTCATGTATGCTGTCAGTAATGATGAGGTCATGTATGCTGTCAGTAATGATGAGGTCATGTATGATGTCAGTAATGATGAGGTCATGTATGATGTCAGTAATGATGAGGTCATGGATACTGTCAGTAATGATGAGGTCATGTATGATGTCAGTAATGATGAGGTCATGTATGATGTCAGTAATGATGAGGTCATGTATGCTGTCAGTAATGATGAGGTCATGTATGATGTCAGTAATGATGAGGTCATGTATGATGTCAGTAATGATGAGGTCATGTATGCTGTCAGTAATGATGAGGTCATGTATGATGTCAGTAATGATGAGGTCATGGATACTGTCAGTAATGATGAGGTCATGTATGATGTCAGTAATGATGAGGTCATGTATGCTGATGTTGACGTGTTTGTTTTTTTCTGTTCATCAAATCAGTTTTTACTAATTTCATGGTCATTTTGTGTCTCTGCAGTCAGTCTTAGTTTGGTTGTTTGTTGTTGACATTTTTGGAGTATTTTGTGTATTTCTGTGTTTGTGTGATGCTGCATTGACGTGACGTGTTGCTGCTCTGCTGGATGCATGAGAGGATAAAGTGTGCATCGCTAATTAGTGATCGTAGCTGCACTCGCAGCCGGACTGTGCTGTGATTCTAGCAGCTGGGTGTGATGGCAGTGAGTCACCGGCCTGCAGGGCTTCGCAGCACGTCGCAGTGAAACGACAGCGGCTTTCATCCCCACGTTCAGCAGCAGCGCTTCATAGCCGCCTGTTTTCATCCCTCAGTGTTCAGCGCTTTCTGCTAAACGCCTCCATCACAACCAGCCACTTTCATCCCCACGTCCAAACTGAGCTGCAGTCGGAGAACGTTTTCTCATGAACGTCTCATGATCGAATGGTTTTTTCTGTGTTTAGGTTTGGAGAGAAAATTTATCTTTAAAATCTCTGAATGTAGAAAACAGACACAGCTGAACATTCACAGTGTTTTAGTGTCTCTTTGTGGTCATTTTGCGTCTCTGTGGTCTTTTTTACAACTCTTTGTGCTTGTTTTGTGTCTCTTTGTGGTGGTTTTGTGTCTCTGTATGGTCATTGTGTGTCTCTGTGGTCGTTTTGTGTCTCTTTGTGGTCCTTTAGTCTCTCATTATGGTCATTGTGTGTCTTTTTGTGGTTGTTTTGTGTCTTTTTGTGGTTGTTTTGTCTTTGTGTTTGTTTTGTGTCTCTTTGTGGTCATATTGTGTCTCTTTGTAGTTGGTAGTGCGATGGGTAAACTTTTTTTTAAATGAAAAGATTGCGATCGGTTTGTTTTGATGTGATTTGTGGATGGTACAGATGATTTTATGATTTGTTCAGCTGTCAGTCAGCAGCTACTTTAGTAATTTTTCAAACGTTCTCTGATTCCAGCTGCTCAGATCTGAGGATTTTAAAACATCTTGACTATTTCAGACAGTTGAGGAGACAAAAGAATGCTTTGATGATGTTGGTTTTGGTTCTGGGAAGCTGTCATGGACATTCTATTCCTGGCATTTATTTGATTTATTCAATTTTCAGTGTTCAAACTGACAAGTTTTTCATCCATCCTCCTTCTGAAAACATGACATGAAGGGAAGAAAGATGCACCAAACCCTCTGGATCGATGTGAACATGCCTTTAAATGTAGCTTGGCATCCTCCTGACAGGGTTTACAAGGCGGTTCCACATCATTTTCCATCTGAGGAAAATCAATACGAGTAAACAGCGCTGAGCAGTTAGCTGTGATCTTTAGCCCCCAGAGACCTGAACATGCTGCGATCAATAACGCAATAAAAAGCCCATTAAAAGTCCCTGATGCTTTCTAGATCAACTGTTTGGTCTTTAAAATATCAGGAAAAGCCAAATTGAAGGTGGTCAGAAGTTGTTTTATCCGACTAAATGCTGAAATCCAAAGAGAATAATCATCCTGAATTTATTCAAATGGAAGAAAGCAGCTGAAAGTGACATTTAATGATGAGCTGTTTATCAGAACAGCTGCATTTGTTTGGTTTTTCTGTCATTTGATTACTCAGCTAATTGCTGCTCCTGACTGGTTTTGCTGGTTTACTGCAGCAGAGATGAGCTGGTGATGGAGCTGAATCTGTGGAGGTCAAACCTGACCAGGAAGTAATGATTGATTCCACAAATGTAGGCAGAAGAACAACGATTTCACTAGAATGGTTTCATCTTCCACAGACACATTCATGATGCTTCTATAAATAATCTGCATCTTTTGTGTTCATTCAGCCTCATATCATCACAGTGTGTTCTTCTCCGTCAGGACTACGCATCCACTGTGGCAGTCCTGGCCACGAGAGACACAAAACGACCACAAAGAGACGCAAAACGACCACAAAGTGACGCAAAACGACCACAAAGAGAGGCAAAACGACCACAAAGAGACGCAAAACGACCACAAAGAGACACAAAACGACCACAAAGAGACGCAAAACAACCACAAAGAGACAAAACGACCACAAAGAGACGCAAAACGACCACAAAGAGACCCAAAACGACCACAAAGAGACGCAAAACGACCACAAAGTGACGCAAAACGACCACAAAGAGACACAAAACGACCACAAAGAGACCCAAAACGACCACAAAGAGACGCAAAACAACCACAAAGAGACAAAACGACCACAAAGAGACGCAAAACGACCACAAATAGACGCAAAACGACCACAAAGAGACCCAAAACGACCACAAAGTGATGCAAAATGACCACAGAGACACAAAATGACCACAAAGACACACAAAATGACCACAAAGAGACACAAAACGACCACAAAGAGACACAAAACGACCACAAAGAGACAAAACGACCACAAAGAGACACAAAATGACCATAAAGAGACACAAAACGACCACAAAGAGATGCAAAATGACCACAAAGACACACAAAATGACCATGAAGAGACACAAAATGACCACAAAGAGATGCAAAATGACCACAAAGAGACACAAAATGATCATAAACACACAAAATGACCACAAAGAGACACAAAACAACCACAAAGAGATGCAAAATGACCACAAAGACACACAAAATGACCATGAAGAGACACAAAATGACCATGAAAAGACACAAAACAACCACAAAGAGACAAAAAATGACGATAACGACTCAAAAATAAGGCAAACTCATCAATTGCATCATTTTAGACAAATTTCAGATAATTTTGGACATATTTTCCATATTTTTTGACAAAATTTTAATCATTTTAGACAAGTTTCACATCATTTGCTCAAATTTCACATCATTTTGGACAAATTTTGCATAATTTTTTACAGATTTTGAGTAATTTTAAACACAGTTAACATCGTTTTGTATAAATTCTGAGAGAGGCAATATCATTATTTTACATACATTTGTCTAATTTTTCCGCATCAATAAGTAATAAAAAATGTTATATTACTTGTAATACATAATATTCATAATAATAAATACAGTTCATATCTTGTAAAATCAGAAAAAAGTTTAATTTACACATTAACAATAAAAAAGGCTGTAAATAATGTCAAATAGTATTTTTTTCTTTTACTGTGACTGTAAAATTAGATTATTTTACCGCATTTAAATAAGCTAAAAATATAATTAGTTTACAGATATTTGTCTTCTTTTTCACATCAAACAATAAACAACAAATTAATCAGTTTTTTTATTTTACTAATATTTGCCATTGTTTGAAAGAAAATTTATGTATATTAATTATTTCTTCTTGTTATTTTGTTATTTTACTAATATCTGGAAAAGCACATTAATTCACATGTTAACAATAAAACAAATAAAAAATGAAAACAGGCCAAAACTGTAAATATTGTCCACATGAAAAATCTTAAATTTCACAAATTGTGTTTTTTCTTTTATTATTTGTGGCTGTAAAATTGGACTGTTTTTCTGTTTACACAAGCTCAAAATCTCATTATTTTAGAGATAGTTGTCATTATTTCCTACAGGTTTTGAATCAGACTCTATCCCACTGTGTTTTAACTGATTCTTTCTGCCGTCATTGCTGCCAGATTTTTTTTACTGGATTTGAATTTGTCCGTGAAATTCCAGAGAAAACAGGCAGTAATGTTAGTAATCTGTGTGAATCATGTTTCAGCGTTGGACTGTGATTCTGTGGTTGTTCTACTAGCTCTTTATTTTATACAATGCCTCAAGATTCTTAACTGTGAGAATTACTGAGCGGATGTCCTCGTCCTTGGTCTCAGCCTTGAACTTTGGAGGAAAACAAGTTTCCTCCTTGAGATGTTTGAAGAGCTGCTCATCGCTGAGGGTGGGTTTGAGAATAGCAGCTCTGGTTTGGTGTCAGGGCCGAACACGATTTAATGAAGCCTGAAGGGAAGGGCAGCCGAACCAACGCCGTGCACCAATCGTCACATTCAGGAGCTGTGAGAACATGTGAAGGAGGAAAAAAACCACCTTCAGGCGGAGAATCGACACGTAAAGAATCCACCAAACTCCACAGCAGCCTCTCAGCAGATTGTCAGCTACTTTCTGCTGCTCGCTGGTGGTTTCCATCGGAGGGAAGCAGCCATGGGATTAGTTGGAGGATCTGCTGCCAGCGTTTCCTCCAAACATCCCCGGAGCTTTAATGGAAACGACCATCTGTGTCGGACACTTTCCCGTCCAGGAAACTGACAGCAGAGGTCACTTCTGCTGGAACTGGAAAATGACACTAAAAATACACAAAACAACCACAAAGAAACACAAGATAGCGGCAAAGACACACAAAATTACTGAAAAGACACACAAAATGACCACAAACAGACACAGAATAGCCAAAAAGAAGCACAAAAAGACATGAAAGACACACAAAATCAGACTCAGACTGACACAAAAAGAAACTAAATTACGACAAAGAAACACGAACTGACACACAAGACATACAAAAAGAGATGCAAAATGACCACAAAAACATAAAATTATGGAACAGACACAACATGATGACAAACAGATTCAAAATAACCACAAAAACACAAAAGACCCAAAAATATACACAGTGTCCTCAAAAAGACACACAAAATGACAAAAAAACTGACTCAGAATGACACAAAAAGACACAAACCAACCACAAAGAGACTAAAAGACGACACAGACACCGAAAGTTTTAGTGTTTCTTAGGTCAGATTCGGTTCCGTTCAGGTTCTATTCAGGTTCTGCTCAGGTTCTGCTCAGGTTCTGTTCAGGTTCCGTTCAGGTTCCGTTAATGTTTGTGGGTAGAATCACTTCTCGTCTGTCTGAATTTTTTCCCGTCCTTCTTTTGCTCGTCGTCTGACTCTTTCTTCGTCCTCGGCGTCTATTTTAACCTCACTGTGTGAAAATGTTTTTCCTGGAGCTCAGAGACTCTTTAGAGCCGACATGAAACCTGGAGGTTGGATTCCCCCCGATGACCGAGACGCTGGGAAAAAGAAAATAATACCAAGTAGAAAAATGACAGAAAATAGATAAAACATCAGGACAAAACTAAATAATGTCCAAGATCTGCATTTTACAAATATTATTTCGTTCTTTTACATTTCAGTGTAAAATCACAGTTTTACTGCATTTAAATCTGCTAAATATTTTCACATTTTTTAATCATTTTTGTACGTTACAGTATTCCGTCCTTGCTGCTAGATTTTCAGTTTTTTTCTTGAATTTTATTTTTTGACAGTTTGATTTTTATTAAAATAATTAACTGTAATCTCAATTAATACTGAGTAAAATCACAGAAATCCTATTATTTTATTAAATGTTATTAAAAAATATTTTTGTTTTCCACATTAATCTTAAAAGTCAGGGCAAACTGGAAATAATGTTCACATTTGATTATCAGATAATTAAAATCAAATAATTTTGCAAATAATAATTCTTAATTTTTCCACATTTGACCAAAAAATTACACTTTTTTGAAACTTAAATTATATAAAATATGAATTTCCGCATTTTCTCTCAGAAAAAACTATTAAAAGTATTATTACTATTATTATTATTATTATTATTATTATTATTATTAATAATAATAATAATAATAATAATAATAATAATAATAATAATAATAATAATAATAATAATAATAATAAATTACAGATAATAACAAGAAAAACTACAGCAAAATGTGTAGCTTTAGATGTTAAAAATCAAATCAATATTATGAATAATATCCACATTAAAAAATTGTGCTTTTTAAAATATTGTTTACATTAATTTCTTCTTTTAAAACATTTGACTGTATTTAAAGTAGAAAAAATCCTAATTTTACAGATATTTGTCATTATTTGAAAGGAAAAAAACATGTATATACATGCATATTAACATTTAGAAAATAACTAATAATTTTTCTAATTTTATTTTTGTTTTTTCTTGTTTGTTAAATAAAGTAAAAACATTTAGTAAAATTACAGAAAAAAGTTTTAAATGTTGAGTGTAATAAAAAAACAGGAAAGGGGAAAAAAACATTATTTCACAGATATTTACCCATTATTTGATGTATATTAAGTGTTTTAAAAATGGTAAATAATACCAGAATTTCCTTCTTTTGATAAAATACAGATTGTATGACGTAAAATTACAAACAAATGTTGACTGGAAAAAAAGAAATGAGACACAATTGTAAAAATGTATGATTTTAAAATACTTCTTCCTTTATAATGTGTGAGAATAAAATTACTGTTTTTAAATCAGCTTAAAATATCATTATTTCACAGACTTTTGCCTTTATTTTCACGTTTTTACCATTTTTAAATGTTACAGTATTCCATTGTTTCTTAGTGTTTTATTCTGTGTCTCTCTTCATGCCAGATTTCCACAGTTTGTTTTTCCAGAATCAGTTTTTCCATCTTCGTCTCCTGCAGCTGAACGTCTGAATGTGTGCAAACAGTCAGAACTGAGCCTGAAGTAAAACATCAGGACGTGACCTCAGTGACGAAACGCTTCTTCTTCTGCTGCTGCCGCTCAGTAAAACCGTGATGAGGTTTAGTGCAAACCGGATTAACAGCAGAACTGAATCAGGAAACACTACAGTTATTTATACCCAGAAAACACGACGTTAAACAGTGGCAACGTTAAACCCTCCAGGATGAAGCTGCAGAAAACAGTTTTATTTAGATTTAAAGGAGGATTCTGGATGATTTCAGTCTGACGGATTCAAAACGAGTCTGTTGTGTCTCTAAAAGTCAGAAGGAATTATTCTCTGATTTAATAAAGATCCAGGGAAATGAGGAGTCACACAAAACAGGATGTACGTAGTATATATAGTAAAATATCAAGACTGAAACCAGTTCAAAAATGGTCTAAGATTAGTCTAAAATCAGTCTGAAACCAGTTCAAAACTAATTCTAGATCCCAGTCGAAAACTAAGTCTAAATCCAACTGGAAAAAAGTTTAAAACCAGTCTAAAATCAGTGTAAAACCAGTCTAATCCAGTCCAAAACCAGTGTGAAACAGTCTGAAACCAAATCCAAAACCACAGTGCAAGACCAGTCTGAAATGAGTCTCAAACCAGTTCCAACAAGTCCCAAACTGGTCCTAATCCAATCCAAAACCAGCATAGAACCAGTGCATAACCAGTTCAAAAACAATTCAAACCCAAATCCAATACCAGTTCAAAACCAGTCTAAATCCACTGTAAAATCAGTCTTAAACCAGTCCAAAACCAGTGTATAACAGTATAAAACAAGTCCAAAACGACTGTAAACCAGTTTAAAACCAATTCTAGATCCCAGTCTAAAGCTAATCTAAATCCATCTGAAAACTAAGTCTAAATTCAATTGGAAAAAAGTTTGAGACCAGTCTGAAACCAGTCCAAAACCAGTTCAAAATCAGTCTAAGTTAAGCCGAAAACAACTGCAAAACTAGTCCAAAACTAAGTCTAAAACCAATTGGAAACCAG
Organism: Amphiprion ocellaris; assembly: GCF_022539595.1. Lineage (NCBI taxonomy): Eukaryota > Metazoa > Chordata > Actinopteri > Pomacentridae > Amphiprion > Amphiprion ocellaris. The sequence goes on along the minus strand of NC_072782.1, from coordinate 32,485,448 downwards.
TTTAAACCAGACTAAATTCAGTCCAAAATCAATCTGAAACAATATAAAAACAAGTCTGAAAGCACTGAAAAAAACAGTTCAAAGCCAATTCTAGATCCCAGTCTATAACTAATTTAAAACCAGTGGAAAACAAGTCCAAAACCATATTAAAACCAGTCCAAAACCATGTTGAAAGCCATCCAAAGTAAGTCCAAAACCAGTCCAAAATTAAGTCTAAAACAAGTTCATAAGCAGTTTAAAATACCAACCTAAATCTAGTTAAAACCAAGTATGAAACAAGTTCAAAAATAGTCAAAAGCAGATTAAAGTCAGCCTAAAACAGATTCAGAACAACCCCAGACTAATTCTAGATCCCAGTCTAAAGCTAATCTAAAACCAGTGGAAGACTCAGTCTAAATCCAGTTGGAACCACTCTGTTCCATCACCTTAATTCACTTGTTATGAAGTGACTCAGCTCCAGTTCCAGTTCATCGTCTCTGGACGTCTGAGTCGTGACATCTCATCAGAAAACGTAATTAAACTGGAACTGAACCAAAGACCCGGGCCAGAAAGGACTCGACCGATGATCCGTTAGCTCCGAGGAAAGATTTATGAAAAGATGGAGTTTAATTCTCCATTCAGGTGAAACGATGAATCTTTAATATCTGCCAGATAATGAAGGTTTTTATTGGGTATTCTGTTTATGTTCTGCTATTGTTTAGGATGACACATTTGGAAATTAAGAAAGATGCTGGTGATTCATCCAGAAGAAAAGCTTAATGGATGGAGACGAATGCTGAGAAGCTGTTATGAGGAGAAATTAAGGGTTTTTATGGGTATTATTGCAGAGTTGAACTCAGAATCTCGAGCATTTTTAAATGTCGGCAGCACAATTCCCAGAGTGAAGCTTTAGATCAGATATTTTGTAGATAAGCAGAAGCAGTAAAATAACAGGAGTCGGTCTGGAGGGATTCACTGGCAGCTGCAGCTCGGTGAAGGTCAGCAGAGGTAAAGCTACGCCAGAAAAATGGAAAAAGTTAAATACCAAAGGCCACTGACGTCATCGGGGGGCAAAGAGGCAGAACAGCCGACCCTCAGACCTCCTCACCGATTCACGTCATGCCCCATGTCTCCTCGCCTTCCCGTCTTATTCCTCAAGATGTTCGCTTTCATAAATTCACCGAGGAGTTCTGAGCGAGTCGATGGCGTCCTTGAACGCTGTCTGGAATTAATGCGTCGGATCAATCAAGTGTTTGTCTCCAGCAGACGGTCGACGGCATCAATCCTCCAGTATCTCCCCGCGTGGTGTCGCAAACACATTTACACAACCTGCCACTTATCGAACCGACCGGACAGAGTGTTCAGGATTTAAATTCAGAGGGAGATAAAATGAGAACACATAAAGTGAAGAAATACGTGAGCGTGGACCTGAGGAGGAAATATATTATTTACAGTATATTTCAAAGTTAAATGGAAGTTGCAGAGTCTTGCGAGATGAATAATATTAAAAGTTAGAATCACTGAGCTTCACATTAATGCGCTCTGGTAGCGCCACCTAGAGCTACAGGCAGGTGTGTGTTTACAAACCCGAAGAATCATGGAGATGTTGATGTTCAGAGCAAATAAATTGTTCTGTGGTTATTATTCCAGCTGCTACTTTAACTATTTTGGATGTTTGAGGTGTTTTTTGTGGTTTGTGGAGGTTTAGCTAGTAAAGGGGCACCTTGACAAAGATTTCTGTGTTGATTAATGACTTCCAGGCTGAACTTTAATGCAGAGAGTAACCTCAACTTGAGTTCTTAACTAATGACTTACAGTTTTAAAGTTGTATTTCACTACAGGAAGTTCAAGTTGACAAGCAGAGATGATCATGGGGGATTAGCTAGTGAAGGAGCACCATGACAAAGACTTCCATGTTCATTAATGATCTCCAGCCAGAAATTGAATGTAGAGAGTAACCGCAAGTGAACATAAGATGCTAACTAATGACTTACAGTTTTAAATGTCTGTTTCACCACAGGAAGTTTATGTTGGCAAGCAGAGATCATTGTAGGGGTTGTAAAAGGCCACCATGACAAAGACTTCTATGTTGATTCATGACTTCCAGGCTGAACTTTAATGCAGAGAGTAACCTCAACTTAAGTTGTTAACTAATGACTTATAGCTTTAAATGTCTATTTCACTACAGGAAGTTCATGTTGACAAGCAGAGACCATTGTGGGGGGAGTAAAGGTGCATCATGAAAAAGACTTCCGTGCTGATAAATGACCTCCAGCCTGAACTTTAATACAGAAAGTGAATATAAGTTGTTAACTAATGACTTACAGTTTTAAATATCTCTTTCACTACAGGAAGTTCATGTTGACAATCAGAGACCATCGTGGGGTTTTAGCCAGTAAAGGGGCCCCATGACAAAGACCTCTGTGTTGATTAATGACCTCCAACCAGAACTTGAATGTAGAGAGCAACCGCAAGTGAACATAAGATGTTAACTAAATGGTTACTAATGGGAACCAATATAATAAAATTTAACTTACAAAATTTTAAACAAATTTCCTAACAACAGAAGCCGTTAAATCCTACCTCCACTGCACGATTCTTTCTCACATCCAGTACTGCTTCACAACCTGGTGGTTTGCTTGTATCACTGCTCTAAAACCCACTGAACAGCCACAGTCGTTCCATCATTGTTCAATCTTGAAGAAATATCGATTTCTAAGCTTTGAGAGTTTCAAATCATTTAAAAGTGCTTGTTGAATCGATAAGACTATGAATGGGATGGCCCCACTGCCCCTGGGGGATTTTCTCAAAAAGAACAATGGTATTGGTAGTACAAGGTCAGCCACCACGGGTGATTGTGAAGTACAATTTAGAAAGTCCTCCTTTGCACAGAATGCCTTATCTATTAAAGGTTGCACACACTGGAATGCTTTACCTACAGCTATCAGAGAAAGATCCACCTCTTTCAGTTTTAAGAGACAGTATAAGACATGGCTGATTGACAAACGTGAGCATTGAGGAATTTATTCACCTTAAAATCAGACACTTTAAAAACAGGCTTTGTAACTATTTGCACTTTATGACAGGCTCTGCCTTGAAAGCATTTTTCTAAAATAGTAGCACTTTAAGGTAGGTTTAACCCAGTCAGTATTAATTGCCATTGTCGTCTTACTATATTGTTTGTTATACGTCTGTAACCCTGTATGTGTTTCTTTTATGTTTGGGACAACGGATGGAATTCAGCCTTGTTCTAAATCCAGCGTATTTACTGCAACCTTGTGTAAACTATTATCAGATTGTCTGTTCATTAATATGCACTGTCAGGTCCAAATAAATAAATAATGACTTAGTTTTTAATGTCTATTTCACTAAAGGACGTTCACGTGGACAAGCAGAAAACACTGTGGGGTAGTAAAGGGGCACCATGACAAAGACTTCTGTTTTGATTAATGACCACAAGCCTGAACTTCATGCAGAAAGTAAGCTCAGCTTAGGTTGTTAACTAATAATTTATAGGTTTTAATGTCTATTTCACTACAGACAGTTCATGTGGTCAAGCAGAGAGCATTGTGGGGGTTTAGTTGCTACAGGGGTACTGTAAAAAAGTTGCTGTGATGTTTCATGACGTCCGACCAACACACAAATGTAAATTCAAGCAAAGATCAACCATGATAGTGTGTCCAGTGTGTTAAGTAAGTTAACTATTACTACAGCAAGATTAACATAGCATAACTTTATTAGTTTAGCATTAAGTCAGCTAGTTAGCCAGTTAGCTCATGCTAGTGCAAGATAACATAGAATAGCAGTATTAGTTTACCAAAAAGTCAGCTAATTAACAAGTGCTATAAGACAATCATGTAAACAGTAAAGAAAATTTTGATCTCTGTATGATAATCTATATAAAAAAGACAAAACAGAATCACACAATAATGAAGTGAAATAAAAACTAGATAAAATGTATTAAACATTGATTTACAATGCTACACTTTACTCAAATTATTAAGAAATGAAGTGTCCACATGTGAATGAGATTGGGTTTAAATAACCTGCGGAGTTCCCCAGGGATCAATTTTAGGTCCACACTACTTTTTAATCTATAATCCAACATTTGGTTCTACAGTTACGCTGATGACACACAACTTTACATAGATGAGTTTCCTGATGAATTAAACTAGATTTTAATGTCTGGATGTCAGGAAAACGCTAAAATTTTTGTTACAGGTTATATAGCTCAGAGAGAAAGTCTCCAGGACTCACAGATCTAAACTTAAAAGCTTATAGTAATATTTATAATCATAATGATAATAAACTTTATTGATGTTGCAGCTTTCTGAACAGTGGCACAAAGTGCTAAACAGGAATATGACCAGACTAAAGAGATTTATTGTGAAGGTTTGTTGGGAAATCTCCACTCTGTCACCTTAAAAATATCTCTGAAGTGCAACCACTTCTGTCTCTGGGTGTCACAGAGGGACTTTCATCTTGAACGGTTCTGACAGCTGCTGTCTGGTCCACACAGAAACCTGATAAATCATCTGCAGCTGATTCACAGTGCTACAGACAACATATTACATAAAGTGTTTTTAAAGCACCTCATGGCCTTGCAGCAGGATATGTGGTGCCATGCTTCCTTTAACATCCTCTGGTTCTTCAGGGCCTTCAGTCAGCAGCGTTTAGGTTTAACACTCTGAGCTGCAGGATTCAGTCTGAGGACCTGGAAACAGCTGCAGGTGATGAAATATTTACCTTTAAACTGACCTCTGGAGCCTCAGGGTGGTTTACAGACAATATTGACATTATATTATTCATTTATTTTGTACCTATATAGTCACATTTTATTCTATTTTATTTCATTTGTTTGTTTTGCCTTTTGAATACATTCTATGTAGTTTTAAATTCAGGTTCATTTCACTCCATTATGCTCTTTTTGTTATAGAGACTATCATAATGGACATGATCATCTTATAGCATTAACTAACTGATTTTATGCTAAACTAATGATGTTATGCAATATATATCTTGTGTAGCATTAGCTAACTAGCTCACATTATGCTAAAGTAATAACGTTAAACTACATTACCTTACTGTAACAATGGCTAACTCGATCATTTTAAGTTAAACTAATAATCTTATACTATATTAGCTTGTTGTAGCACTAGCTAACTTGCTGACTTTATGCTAAGCTAATAATGTTAAACTACATTCCCTTGCTGTAACACTGGCTAACTAGCTAATTTAAGTTAAACTAATAATGTTTTGCTATATTAGCTTGCCATAACACTAAATAACTAGCTGAATTTATGTAAAACTAATATCATACCATACAAGCTTAATATAGCATTAGCTAGCTAGCTAATTTTAAGTTAAACTCATAATGTTTTGCTATACTATCTGGCTGTAGCACTAGCTAATTAATTAACTAGCTCACTTTATATCAAACTATTAAGATTATACGGTATTATCTTTCTGTAGCCCTATCTGGCTAGCTAACTAGCTGATGTTATGTTAAACTAATAACATTATGTTACAATATCTTGCTGTAGCACTAGCTAACTAGTTCAGTTCATACTAAACCAATAAGATTATACTATATTGTATTGCTGTAGCACTAGCTAATTAGTTAACAAGCTCACTTTTTGTTAAACTAATAACATTTTGCTACTTTATCTTGCTGTAGCACAAGCTAATTAGTTCACTTCATGCTGAATTAATAATGTGCTCTATTAGATTGCTGTAACACTAAGTAGCTGAATTTATGTAAAACTAACATGCTATAAAAATCTTCATTTAGTACTAGCTGACTTCAAGTTAAACTAATAATGTTATACAATATTAGCTTGCAGTAGCACCAGCTAACTAGCTGACTTTAGGTTTATACCGCTATGCTATATTAGCTTGATGTAGCACTATCTGGCTAGCTAACTTTATCCTGAATGAATAATTTTATGCTATATTAGCTTGATGTAGCACTATCTGGCTGGCTAAGTTTATGCTGAATGAATAATGTTTTGCTATATTAGCTTGAAGTAGCACTATCTGGCTAGCTAAGTTTATGCTGAATGAATAATTGTATGCTATAGTAGCTTGCTGTAGCACTATCTAGCTAGCTAACTATATACTTGATGAATAATTTTATGCTATATTAGCTTGCTGTAGCACTATCTGGCTAGCTAACTGTATGCTGAATGAATAATGTTTTGCGATATTAGCTTGTTGTAGACTAGCTTACTAGCTTGAATTCTTTGGCCATGTTGGCTAAGCAGCACTGTTAATAGATTTTTTCTTATTTTCATTATTTATTTTTTAATTGGTATATTAAATTTATCTGACAGTAAATTTAGAGCTTTAGTTTGAGACCCATGGACTCTGACATTGTTTCTGTCTGTGTGTGGAAGCATTCAGATTTAAGACACCTGTGTGATTGTGGACACAAAGAACTGAGTTTAGGTTCTTGTTGATACCGAGCAGTCAGTTACTTCTGGTCAGATACAGTTATCCTGGATCATACTCAGAATGACTCATGAGGTTTCACAATTAACTTTATGACAAACTCTTTTTTATTAATTGAACCTTTTAATTTGTTCTCTATAGCTGACTTCCTGTTTACATGTTATATTGATTTATAGACATTAATATGAGGAGGATCTGTTCCTGGTTTATCCTGTAAATCTGTATTATTCTCCTCTGTGAAGCTCTCTAAAGTGTTGTATCCGGTATGAAAGCTTCTGTGTAGATCCAGTTTGATTGACGGGGTTAATGATGTAGCAGCTCTGGAGAGCAGCTGGTTGGCGTCTGCTTGGGTTGGACTGACGGAGCTGACGTCCACCAGGAGAAGGTCGGGTAAAACCTGCTGTTCTAGAAATACCGATTATCTGCTCCGATGGTCCAACTGGAGCTGCACTTTAAATGGATTTAAATGGATCCTGTGAAGAGGAGATGATGATAGACGGCGGTAAAAGTAGCCGTCTTCATGTCAGGGCAGCTTTTATTCTACAGCTCCAGAGATGTTTTCATGTTCTAAAGGTGAAACGTGAGATCCAGCAGCAACCATCAGCTGACTGAGTCTGTTTGTTTAGATGATGCGTGTGAGTCCCTCTGATTGAAACTGGTTCAGTCAGTTAAGCTAAAAAAAAATAAGATGGGAAGCATTTTATTTACACTATTTACCTAAATCAATGTTGACTTGTTTTATTTCAGTTCAGTGTGAGCGTTGTGGTGGTTTTGTGTCTCGTTTTGATAAATTTTCATCTCCTTGTGGTTGTTTTTAATCTTTATACAATCATTTTGTATCTGTTTTCAGTCCCTTTGTGCCTCTTTACGATGATTTTACAGCAATTTGTGGCTATTTTTTAGTCCTTTAAATACGGCGATGTTTATAGAACATCAGATATCTGGATGTGATTCCATCAAACCCTGCTTCACTGGTTCCACAACTGTTTCCTGCAGAGACTCGTGAAATTACACAAAAAATGACAAACGTTAGACACAAAATGAGAAAAATGAGACACAAACCAACTGCAAAGACAAAAACTGACAAAAACAAGACTCAAAACAACAAAAACAAGACACAAAATAACAAAAACAAGACTCAAAACAACAAAAACAAGACTCAAAACAACAAAAATGACAAAGAAAATGACAAAAACCAAAACAAAGCAACAAAAACAAGATGCAAAACTACAAAAATGAGACACAAAACGACAAAAACGAGACTTGAAATGACAAAAACAAACTGACGAAAACGAGACACAAACCAACAAGAATGAGACTCAAGTGGACAAAAACAAGACACAAAACAGCAAAAACGAGAGTTAAAGCAATAAAAACGAGACTCAAGACAGGAAAAATGAGACACAGAACAACAAAGCCAGATGCAAAGCAACAAACAAGAGACGCAAACCAACTGCAAAGAAGCAAAATGACAAAAAACAAGACATAAAACAACAAAAACAACGACTCAGATACCAGTAAACTCATTAACTACTTTTTGTGATGATTCTGTACTTCTGTGGTCATTTTGCATCGTGTTTGTGGCCATTTTTGGTTTATTTGTGGACTTTTTGCACCTTCCTTCGGGCATTTTGTGTGTCTTTGTGATGATTTTGCATTTGTTTGTCGATCCCTTGAATCACTTTGTAGTTTATTTTCTTCTCTTTATGGTACTTGTGTCTCGCTTTTACCATTCTGTACCTCTTTTCAGTGGTTTTGTGTATCTTTGCAATGATTTTGCATGTATTTTTGATTGTTTTGAGTCCTTTTGTTTTTGTTTTACTTGTCTTTGTGGTGGCTTTGTTGCTCATTTGGAATATTTTAAGTCTCCTTGTGGTAATTTTTCATCACTTTGTGGCCATTTTGATTTAATATTGTCTAATTATGTTGTTTTTTGTTTTTTTTTAAACTTTTTAAAATTGTTTTGAGTCTCTTTGCAGAACATTTTGCATCCTTTTGCAGTCATTCCAGGTTTACTTCTGGAAATTTCGAAAATCTTTTGTAATTTCATGTCTTTTTGTGATGATTTTAGTATAATTTGTGATTGTTTTGAGTCTTTGTGGCCATTTTGATTTAATTTGTGGATGTTTTATACCTTTTTTCAATTGTTTGAGTCTCTTTGCTATGATTTTGCATGTATTTGTGATTGTTCTGAGTCTCTTTGCAGTTGATTTCATTTTCTGGCAGTTTTGTTGCTCATTTTGACCATTTTTTCATCTATTTAGGGACATTTTAATTAATTTGCTGACATTTTGTGTCTTTTGGATTCACATTTTTAAAATCTTTGCAGGGATTTTGTATCTATTTGTGATTGTTTTGAGTCCTTTTGTGTTTGTTTTACTTGTCTTTGTGGTGGTTTTGTGTCTCATTTTGACCATTCTAAGTCTTTTGTAGTCATCACTTTGTGGCCACTTTGCTGTAAATTGTGGATGTTTTGTACATTTAATTGTTTTGTGTCTCTTTCCTATGATTTTGCATGTATTTGTGATTGTTCTGAGTCTCTTTGCAGTTGATTTACTTCATTTTTTGGTGGGTTTGTGTCCCATTTTGACCTTTGTGCATCTTTTCATGGATATTTTGTGCTTATTCTTGTTCTGTTCTCTATTCTACCTGCTACATTCTATTTACTGTAACATCAGAAGGTGGGATGTTGCAGATTTCCTCAGAATTTGTTGTAATTTGTGCTGCTTTAGCACATAAACCAGCTGTAGAGGCACTTTGAGCCGGTGTCTGTTTGAAGATGTTGTTCCCATTAAAAGTGACTGAGGCGTTTGTGTCTTGGAGGAGGAAGTTCAAACCCGTCTCGGTGTGAAGTGGGTGGATGTCAGAGTGTCAGTTCACAGAGTTTTCAGACTCGGCCCACTCAGACGGAAAGATGAGGAAGTTTGAGACGGCATCTGACAGGCGTGACGTTCACTTTTAACTCGGCATTGTGTCGAGAGCCGACGTTGGTGTGAAATCAGGGCAGAAATCACAGCAGAGTGATGAAGCCTGCAGAGGAAGCAGCGATTCTGCACACAGCTGCTGTTCTTCAAGCAGCTCCTGACAGGAACATCTCAGGTTTACCTTCAACGTGGCAGAAAAACACCCAAACAAAATGCAGTTTTGCACCTTTTATTTGCAGTGATTTTGCAATAATTTGGGATTCTTTTGAGTCTCTTTGTGGTCATTCTGCTTTACTTTGTGGATGTTCTGCACCTTTTTTTCAATTGCTGTGGTTTTGCAGTGTTTGTGCTAAGTCAGTTTGTAATTGTTTTACATCTTCTTGTTCTGGTTTTCTGTCTCATTTTGCATCTCTTTAGGGTCATGCTGAATTAATCTGTTGACATTTCATGTCCTTTGGGGTTACTTTTTGTATCCTTGCAGTGATTTTGCATATATTTGTGATTGCTTTGAGTCTTTTTGTAGTTGTTTTACTTCACTTTTTGCTGGGTTTGTTGCTTATTTTGACCATTTTGCTTCTACATTCGTGTAAAAAATGATTAGAACACCCTTGTTTTTTATAATTTCTTGTTCATTTTAATGTCTGGTACCACTAAAGGTACATTTGTTTGGATAAATATAATGATAACAACAAAAATAGCTGATAAGAGTTTAATTTCAGAGCTGATATCAGACATTTTCTATGGTTTTCTTGATAATAACCAAAATCCCTTCAGTTCTTCCATCAGTAGCTATGGGATTGTTCTGCCAAAAGCAGCTTTCAGGATTCCATGTTTTCATTTCTGTCTGTTTTAATCCCATGATCCACACAGGAGTTAGTACTGATTCATAACCATTGTTTCTGATGACTGCATCCATGCGTCTTGGATGTTCTCCACCAGCTTCTGACATTGTTCTGCTGTCACAGCAGCACATTCCTGTTGCACTCATTCTAACTAATCTGCTTTGTTTTTGGGCTTGTGTTTCTCCATTTAGTGTTTGATGATTTTCCACAGGTTTTCAGTTGGATTTAGATCTGGTGATTGAGCAGCCAAGGCATGGTTCCAATGTTCTGGTTCTCCATCCAGGCTTTAACTGACCTTGTCTTGTTGGAAAATCCAGTCATTGGAGGCAGGAAAGAGTTTTCCAGCTGATGGAAGAAGACTGTTTTCAAGAGTAGCCCCAGACATGACCTGGTTCATTTGACCTGTTCCACCCAGACTGAAACTACCCCAGATGGTCACTGATCCACCCCCATGTTTTACTGTAGGGCCAGACAGTCTGGTTTGTAGCTTCTCCAGGCTTCCTCCTAACCAGTAAGTTGGCTGGAGTGGGCATCAACTGAAAACTGGATTCATCCCTGAAGAGAACCTTAGTCCAATCATCAACAGTCCAATCATTGTGATCCCAGCAAAGAGTAACCAGCTTTCCTCTGCCTTTCCTTGATGAAGGGCTTCTTCCTGCCCTGTGTGACTTCAGACCAGCTTCAACAAGTCGCTTTCCAACTGTCCTTGAAGAACAAGTCCCATTTCTCCACAGTGTCCACTCATTTTACGGTCGCTGGAGGTCTGAGGATGATTCCTGACAGGAACGGATGAGTGACGGTCATCTGGTGGGTAGAAAGATGTTTCCTGACCAGCTAGCAGTTTGGTAGAACCATGTTGGGCTGGTTTATTCGTGGTGGAATGAACGGTTGTCTTGGAGATCTTCAGTTTTTTCGCTACCTGTCTCTTACTCATGATGGCTGCCTTTGTGGCTTCACATAAGTCTTTAGTTTTAGGTGTTATGTGAGAGCTGACAACTTCTGAGTTGTTCTACGGCTTGAATGTCAGCAGGAAACCACTCTAGGCCTTTGCATGTGCTGCTGATGACATGAAATGTCCTCTTATAGACCCTGGAATACAATGAAGCTGAAGCATGTCAAATAGGACATAAAGTATGATGAAATCAGCTGCATTTTTTGTTGTGTTCATTGTATTCTTCAGGTAATAAACCTTTAGTGGTACCAGGCATTGGAATGAACAAGAAATTGAAGAAAACAAGGATGATCTAGTCATTTTTCTATGACTGTATTTGTGAACCTTTAGAGTCTTTTTCGTTCTGTCTCTTTTAATGAGTATTTTGGTTTATTGGAATAAACTGTTGGTGAAGCTGCTTCTGCTGCCTTCAGTACTATAAAGCACTAATGCTTATTGGATTCTTCCCTTATAAACAGTGTGCAGTGAGAAGTATTCAGATCTCTCACGACGAGTTGCACCGTGTTGCGTTTAGATTCTGTTTTCTGCAGCTTCACTGACGTCTTGATTCATTCAGCAGCTCTGCTTCAGTTTCTATCGACGCTTCAACTCCTTCCAGACGGTGTTTTTAAGGACGATTAGCATCAAACTATTGTTTCTGCACAAATGTGTGAAAACCAGAAGTTGTGTTTGTGAAGCACCTGAAGGTTTCAGAGCAGCTTTTTATTGATGCTGCAGTCCTGAGCTCGAACACTTCGGCCTCCGGAGGAAAACCAGACTCACAACAGTTAGCGTTAGCATGTTCCCTGTATGCTAATGTGATTAATTCTGTAATCAGGACGAGATGCAGCGACGTGTCTGAGAGGCAGCCGGCTTAATTAAACCGTCGCTCTGCTGCAGATAAGAGTTCAGATTATTATTCTGCTTCAAACGTGTCCAATGTTGAATAAATAAACCCAATAAAAGCAGTTTACACGACCAATAAACAGCAACCGTTTAACAAATCACCTCAGATGATAATTAATCAGCTGAAGAGGAAGATATTTATCTCAGTACACTGTAAAAAAAAAACAAACAACCAAGGTCTGGTAGGGAGAGCACCAGAAAGAATATGTAAAACAAATATGGTTAATGGTTCAAAGCTGTTTTTAAAACATTCATTTTTACACTGCAAAAATGTGCAGAAAAGATGTTTAAAAATGGCTGACTACTGGAATGTTGAAAAAACTGCAGAAATATGTGTAAAATATTGAAATTTCATGATATTTGCCGTTTAAATTTATGATTGCAATTCATAAAAAAATTACTATTTAAAAAAATATTTTGTGGAAAACTATTTACAGTTTTGGCCTGTTTTGTATGTTTTTTTTAACAGTCAACACATAAATTTTAAAACAAAAACTGTAATTTATACAGGATATCTGCAATTTGACAAAACAGGAAAAAAAATCTGTAAAATAACAGTTTATAGATTATTTACAATTTTGAAGCCTAATATACATATTTTTAAATAACAGCCAATATCTGTAAAATAATATATATAACTGATTTATTTTGCACATTGTTGTGTTTTTTGGTTAAAATTTAAATAAATACTTTTTTCTGTGATTTTACTAGTTGTTATCTGTAATTTTACCATTTTAAAAATGCTTTATATACACATTTTTCCTTAAAATCACGGCATCTATCTGTACAAACATATTTTTGCTGATTTAAATACAATAAAATAGTGTGATTTTATGGTCACACATTGTAAAAAAAGAAACTGCCAGTTGTCAAAGTACAGATTTTTGATGATTTGAGGAGTCCACGTGTAAATTGATCCTTTTTTTCTGCGATTGAACTTGATATCTGTAATGTAATGAAAGAGTTTATCATTTCACATCTTTTTTTAATTAAAAACACAAATTTTTAAGATGTTTTCTCTGTTTCTGTGTTTGACAGGAAGCTGCTGAGGATCTGAATGTTTCTTCCTGTTTCTGATGAACTGATCTCTGGCTGATATTCTCCTCTGATTCCTCCTCTCTCTGGTCTATCGAAGGTCCAGGTCCAGGTTCTGGTTCTGTCCTGCCCCCTCCATCCTGCCATGTCCAATGACAGCAGCCTCGTGGGCATCTGGGAGGCCTCTGATTGGGCCGACACCTCCCAGTGCCCGCCCTCAGTGGGCGGAGCCACTTTCCTTATTGTGGCCTACAGCGCTGTCATCGCCATCGGGTTGCTAGGCAATGCGGGCCTGGTGTTCATCATCGCCCGGCAACAGGAGCTACGCAACGTCACCAACATCCTGATCGCCAACCTGTCCTGTTCCGATATCCTGATGTGTGTCGTCTGTCTGCCGGTGACCGTCATCTACACCCTGATGGACCGCTGGGTGCTGGGAGAGGCGCTGTGCAAGGTCTGAAACCAGTATAAAACCAGTATAAAACCAGTTAAAACCAGTTGAAATCAGTATAAAACCAGTTTAAACCTGACACCCTGATGGACTGCTGGGTGCTGGTGTAGTCGTAATCCACCAACATCAACACCAACATCTTGACCTCTATGAACACCAACATCTAGACCTCTATGAACATCTAGACCTCTATGAACATCTAGACCTCTATGAACATCTAGACCTCTATGAACATCTAGACCTCTATGAACATCTAGACCTCCATGAACATCTAGACCTCCGTGAACATCTGGACCTCTGTGAACATCTGGACCTCTATGAACATCTAGACCTCTATGAACATCTAGACCTCCATGAACATCTAGACCTCTATGAACACCAACATCTAGAACCCTAAAAACATCTAGACCTCTATGAACACCAACATCTAGACTTCTATGAACACCAACATCTAGACTTCTATGAACACCAACATCTAGACCTCTATGAACACCAACATCTAGACCTCTGGAACACTGACATCTAGACCTCTATGAACATCTAGACCTCCATGAACATCTAGACCTCTATGAACGAGACCTCTATGAACATCTAGACCTCCATGAACATCTAGACCTCTATGAACACCAACATCTAGACCTCCATGAACATCTAGACCTCTATGAACACCAGCATCGAGACCTCTATGAACATCTAGACCTCCATGAACATCTAGACCTCTATGAACGAGACCTCTATGAACATCTAGACCTCTATGAACATCTAGACCTCTATGAACATCTAGACCTCTATGAACACCAACATCTAGACCTCTATGAACATCTAGACCTCTATGAACACCAACATCTAGACCTCTATGAACATCTAGACCTTTATGAACACCAAAATCTAGACCTCTATGAACATCTAGACCTCCATGAACACCAACATCTAGACCTCTATGAACATCTAGACCTCTATGAACACCAACATCTAGACTTCTACGAACATCTACACCTCTATGAATATCTAGACTTCTATGAACATCCAGACCTCTATGAACACCATCTAGATCTCTATGAACACCAAGATTCAAGACGTTTATTTGTCACAAACACAATTATACATAGTATGATTATATAGTGAAATGCATTGTGCACCTGTTCCAAAACTGAAACAATAAGAATAATGAAATAAAACACACATATATATACTCATATGCATATGAATATATACATATATATATAGAGAGAGAGAGATGAGGAGCAGGTACGACAGCAGCTGCACTCACTGGCGCCATCTTTGACCAACATCTAGACCTCTATGAACATCAAGCCCTCTATGAACACCAATGTTGTCTTTCCTCACATCAGATTCTACTGATGTTACAGTCTCAAAAGTTGGAGAAATGTCGACCAAAGACTGTATTTTAGTAGAAATATGGATCCATCCATAGATAAACACTTATAGGAACTTACACTAGACCAGCCTGGACTGGCAGTTTTGGTCTTTTCTCCGTTTTTAAGGTCCAATAATGGACTGTGTTCTCTGCTGGATCCATTCAATCATTCTGATCTAATGAAACTATTCTGCCGGTTCTCAATGCATTTCATGACTGTTTGGGTTAGAAATGAAACAACTGATTTGTTCTTTCAACTGTGACACCTGGATGGATGTAAAACTGATCTGGTGTCAGTTTTCACCAGAACTCAGATGTGTTTCTCCTCCTAAATGTCATGGTTCTATCTGCTGGATTGATGAAGTTCTGAGGCTGAGAAATGATGGAAAAAGTCCATTAAAAAGTGATAAATCTGGACCCACCTCTATGGACTTCAAGGACCTGGAATGTTCTAAGTGAAACTAAACTTAAAGACTGGAAGCAGGAAAGGAGAACGTCATCTGGAGAAAGTTCTAGAGTAGACCTACCGACAACTGGAGAAAGTTCTAGAGCAGACCTATCGACAACTGGAAAAAGTTCTAGAGTAGACCTACCGACAACTGGAGAAAGTCCTAGAGTAGACCTACCGACAACTGGAGAAAGTCCTAGAGTAGACCTACCGACAACTGGAGAAAGTCCTAGAGTAGACCTACTGACAACTGGAGAAAGTTCTAGAGCAGACCTACCGACAACTGGAAAAACTTCTATAGTAGACCTACCGACAACTGGAGAAAGTCCTAGAGTAGACCTACCGACAACTGGAGAAAGTCCTAGAGTAGACCTACCGACAACTGGCGAAAGTTCTAGAGTAGACCTACCGACAACTGGAGAAAGTTCTAGAGCAGACCTACCGACAGCTGGAGAAAGTTCTAGAGTAGACCTACTGACAACTATCCAGTTGTCAGTAGGTCTACTCTAGAACTTTCTCCAGGGGACGTTCACCTCTATGGACTTCAAGGACCTGGAACTCTGGAAATATTCCCAGTATGAAGGTAGAACTCTGATCTTTGATAAAGTTACTGGAGATGAAGAACCAGATGTTCTGAGGAGGTCAGGGGGAGAAGTCATCTGCTGTAAATTCCAGTATTTATTAAACCTACTTCTCTGGAAAACTAAACATTTAAATGTCTTTTAGTTTATTCTAATATGTTCTCTGCTAGTTTACTCTGAACCAGAACATTAATTAATCACGTTCATTTAGAGCTGAAGGCTGTGATTCAAAGCTTTATTTAAAACCAGACGATAAAACAACAGGCTGCATTTTAAACATCCAATAATAGTAACAGCAGTAAACACTAGGATGAATAACAGGCTGATGATGTGTGTTTACAGAAATGATTCTTAATGAATTAAACAATCAGCAGATAACCACAGGTTCTTATAAATCCTCGTCCAACAGCTTTAGACCTGATCTTTCCTCTCATTCACGATGCAGGAGTCCATTCCTAAATTTGGTTCCAATTAAATAAATTGCTAACAACTGGCGACTCTGTGGATCTGATCTGTGACCCTTCAGTGTCCGGAGCCTCGATTTGACCAACAACTGTCAGTCCCAACCACAAATTGGCCCCTTGAGGAAAAACTGGAGGATCTGTGACAGAAAGAAGCTTTAATTTATTCTGTTTGGTCATTAAATAGGAAGCGTCTAGCAGCAAGAACATCCAGAAGAAAACCAACAAAACCTGAACAAAGTTTCCCTCAGAACCATCTGGTTCTTCATCTCTAGTAACTTTATTAAGGATCAGAGTTCTACCTTCATCCTGGGAATATTTCCAGAGTTCCACAGAGGTGGGTCCAGATTCCCATCATTTCTGAGCCTCAGAACTTCATCAGTCCAGCAGATAGAACCATGACATTTAGGAGGAGAAACACATCTGAGTTTTGAGAAAAACTGTAATTAAAATAACTTAAAAAGCTGGAACATTACTACAAAAATGGTGAAAATCACCACAAAAAGGGCCAAAATTACCACAAAAGGTGAAAGGTCAAATTGCAACAAAAACTCAAATTTTGCACAAAAAAAATTTGCAAAATGACCTCAAAAAAAGTCAAAATTATCCTGAAACATTCAAATATGCCAGGAAAAACGTGGAAAATAACCACAAAAAGGAGCAAAACCACCACTAAAAGTACCAAAATTACCACAAAACAGGTGAAAATTGTGACAGACTCAAATTCAGCAAAAAAAATGTCAACCAAAAAGGACTAAAGTTCCTATTCCTATATGAATATATATATATATATATATATATATATATATATATATATATATATATATATGAATTTTTGGGTGTTTTTTCTGGCATATTTGAACCCTTCAGGCTAGTTTTGGTTCTTTTTGGGGTTATTTTGTGTCTCTTTGTGGTCATTTTCACCATTTTTGTGGTGATTTTTTTTTTTTTTATATAATAACTTCAGTTGCAGTTTTTCCCAGAACTCACGTGTTTCTTCTCCTTAAATGTCATGGTTCTATCTTCTGGACTGATGAAGTTCTGAGGCTCAGAAATGATGGAAAAAGTCCATTAAAAAGTAATAAATCTGGACCCACCTCTGTGGACTTCAAGGACCTGGAACTCTCAACTTTCGTGAAATGACCCGTTTTAATTCCAGGTGTTCAGACTTTGATCTTGTGTTCTGTACCTGTCCAGGTGACTCCGTTCGTCCAGTGCATGTCGGTGACAGTGTCCATCTTCTCCCTGGTCCTCATCGCTCTGGAGCGCCACCAGCTGATCCTCCATCCCACCGGCTGGTCTCCGGCTGCTGGACACTCCTACCTGGCCGTGGGACTCACCTGGCTGGTGGCCTGCTTCATCTCGCTGCCCTTCCTGTCCTTCAACATCCTCACCAATGACCCCTTCCAGAACATCAGCCTGCCTGCCAACCCCTTCAGGTGAAAACGCTGTGTTTCCTGTAACTCCTTCACAATAAAAGACTTGTTCCTTCCTAAATCACCACATTTTTAGAACAATTTCTTCCCAGCCAGCTCGGTTTTGCTGGAAACATGTTTATTTATAAAAATTATTTCTGAGATTTTAACTTGAGATATCAAATAATTCCACTCTCTTTCAGCAATTTTTTTTCTCACATTTAAATTTGAGGCTGTTTAAACAACAATATTTCAATAAATATTAAAGATTAAAACCTGAAATTTATTTCCTATCATGTCCCTGATGGACTTTAGCTGTTTTCTTGTTGGGCGTTGAGAGGTAATGGTGGTTAATCATCAGTTAACTAATTGCCGGTAAGAATTTAGCAGATGAAAAAGAACCGATAAAGCAAAAGAAGAAGGCCATGCATGTTAGTAAATATATTGTAGATCAGCTGTAGTACCTGGTTGTTCCACCAGGTGGTGTTCAGTTTTGTGTTGTTTAAAGGGGCACCATGACAAAGACTACTGTGACGCTTAATGACCTCCGACTAGCACAACCAATACTGTAAATATTATCATCACACACTGTAAAAGAATTACAGATATTATTATACAGATAATTTAACAAAACAGGAAAAATCTGTAAAATAACAGTTTTAAAAAGGCATTTTTCTAAACTTAAAATACATTATTTTTCTTTTAAATTTCAGCCAAATATCTGTAGAATAACAATATTTTTGCTCATTTATATAGACTAAAAACTGTCTAATTTTATGGTCAAACTTTTTAAAAGAAAAAAATAGCATTTCAAGAAATACAGTAAATTTAATTTACCAAAACTGTAAAAAAAATAAATACAAATCTGTGAAAAACAGAAAATAGTTTTTAAAAATTATGGTAAAAACAGTTAAATTCTTTCTTTTCTTTTTTTGTACAGTGTAAAACTAGTATTCTAGTTTTAAGGCTCTGACGTGAATATAATGTAGTTTTTACTTGTAAAAACTGTTAATAAAAAGCAATGCTCATATTTTATAGTGCAGTTAAAAGTCGTATTCAGTAGATAGAAACTGTCCAGATTAATTATGAGTCATGTTTTTACCTTAAACTCATCTTTGAGTTCATCTATTACACTTCATTCTGCAGTTTTTCCGCATTGTCGCAGATGATTGGAAACTCTTTCAGCTTCTGACCCAACATTTGTCTCTGAGAGGTTAAAAATGATCCTCAGCGCTGAAGGATTTTAATTATAATTTCACCGCTGAAGCTCTAATTAATGGAGGCTCGCTGCCGCTGCTGACAATTAGTCTGCTGATGAATCTTCATCGTGGAGGAGATAAAAGATGGAAACATGAAGCGACTGTGATTCGATGAGGCAATGCTTTAATGCGAAAATGTTCTCCAACCAGCGGAGATCAGAGAAAAAAGATGGTTTTAGATGAACCTATTGGAAGAGAAAGAAAGAAAGAAAGAAAGAAAGAAAGAAAGAAAGAAAGAAAGAAAGAAAGAAAAGGTTTTTTTGCATATTTAAATTTGAGGCCATTTGAACAGCAACACCTGAGTAACTGCTAAAGATAAAAACCTGACATTTATTTCTCATCATGTCACTGATGTACCTTGGCTGTTGTCTTATAGAGATTTTAGAGGTAAGGGTGGTTAATCGTCAGTCAAACAATAGCCGTTAAGAATTTAACAGATTAACTAAAAAGAACCAATAAAACAGAAGAAGAAGGTCATGCATGTCAGTAAATGTAGATCAGCTGCAGGACCTGGTTGTTCCACCAGGTGGAGCCTCTTACTGTTTAATCCTGTAGAGACCAGAGGAGGCATTCAGTGTTGTGTTTTCTTTAGCTCTTAAAGGGGCACCATGACAAAGACTGTGGTGACGCTTAATGATCTCCGACCAGAACATACGTGTTCATTCTTATATTTCAGCGTCATATAAAACAGCTCGAGGTGATTGTATGTTTGCAAACATCACAGGAATGTAAATGTTCAGATCTAAATTGTTAAATAAGTAGTTCTGTGATTGTTACTTCAGTTTTTTGTGGATGTTTGAGGATTTTTTTATTCTGTATTTGTGTGGGTTTAGCTAGCAGTAGGCCACCATGACAAAGACTTCTGTGGTGGTTAATGACCTCCTGCTAGCACTGAGATTCTTATATAAATTCTAGTTTTAAAGGTTCATTTCACCCAAAATGAACAAACTAACTATTGTAACTATTTTTACTATTTGTAAAAATACAGATTTTTGAATAATAGTTTGGAAAATGTTATTTTTCAGTCAAAAATATACATAATTTTTCTTGGACATTACAGCAAATATCTGTAAAATAATTAGATTTTTTGCTGATTTAAATACAGTAAAAATGTCTGTAATTTATTAAAACTGAAAAAAATATGTAAAATAGTATTTCATTGTTCAAAAAGTCGCAGCTACAAATGGTTAAAAAAACATTTTATTTTAAGCGTAAGAATGAAAGAAAGCAAGTGATATTGTGTTTTTATATTTTGGGCTTGTTTGTGACTCGGTCTTTTATTGTGTTTTCAGACTGTTTTGTTAAGTTTCGGCACAAAAATCACTAATTATCATCACAGAATCCCCAAAAAGTTCAGACAGTATTAACACGTTCCTCATTAACACAGAACATTTTTTAATTAATGTAAATCAGGAGCTTGGCGTTGGTGTCGAGAGTCATTTACTTGCATTTCTGTTGGCAGGAGTCAGACAAGATTCTAGTTTGCTCAAATATACAAAACAAGTTGATTAATATCTCCAGTATTGTTCCAAAAGCTCCAGTATTTATTGCCAAAAAAGTTTTTCAAAAATTAAAAGAGTAAAATAAAGGTTCCTTCACCAATGTCTCCTCAGAACTCAGCTGTTAAAGGTTCTCCAGGACCCCACAAGTAAACCAGAAAGCTTTAAAGTCCTCAGAAGGTCTCCTAGTCCATAGAGAATGTGTGTTTGTGTCGTCCTCAGGGACCATCTGATCTGCATGGAGCTGTGGCCGTCGGACAAACACCGCCTGGCCTACACCACCTCACTGCTCATCTTCCAGTACTGCCTGCCGCTGCTGCTGGTTCTGCTGTGTTACCTCCGGATCTTCCTGCGTCTGAGAAGACGAAGGTCAACTAGCTCTGCTGTCCACAGCGGGACGGATAATCTGACATCCTGAGCAAATGTTTTCCTTTTATTTCTTCTCAACATTGAAGTGTGATCATATAAAAAGTAAAAAAAGATTCCGACAAAGTGACGTTGATTAACTAAAAACAAAATGTAAAATAAGCGACTGCTGCCGAGAAGCATCCCTATATCATGATGCTGCCACCACCGTGTTTCATGTCATGATGCTGCCACCACCGTGCTTCACATCATGATGCTGCCACCACCATGCTTCACATCATGATGCTGCCACCACCGTGCTTCACATCATGATGCTGCCACCACCGTGTTTCATGTCATGATGCTGCCACCACCGTGCTTCACAGTGAGGATGGTGTGTTTGTGATGATGTTCATTGTTTGATGTCCACCAAACATATCATCTAGTCTGATGGACGTAAAGCTCCATCCTGGTCTCCTCAGACCAAAGAACCTTCTTCCAGGTGTCTTCAGAGTCTCCACATGTCTTCTGGTGAAATCTAGTCCAGATTTAATTGGATTTTTTTCCATCAGAGTCTTTCTCTTTGTCTCCATAAAGCTTTGACTGGTGAAGAACAGACAACAGTTGTTGGATGAACAGTCTCTAACATCTCAGCTGCTGAAGCTGGAACTCCTTCAGAGGATTCATAGGAGTCTTGGTGGCCTCCCTCTCTAGTCTCTTTCTTCTCGGTCTCTCAGGTCTTGAGGACGTCCTGCTCTAGTCAGATTTATTCATGTTCCATCTTCCTTCCATTCCTTAATGATGGATTTAACTGGACTCCTAGAGATCTTCAGGAACTTGGAAATGTTCTTGTATCGTCCTGACTGATGCTTTTCAACAAGCTTTCCTCAGAGTTTCTTGGAGTGTTCTTTAGTCTTCATGGTGTAGTTCTATCCAGGAGAACTGATCCACCAGAGTCTTTATACTACAATCACTTTTGAACATTTTATATTTTTAATTAACTGATATTACTTTGTAGATATATTTTCTTTTTGACATCAAAGAGCCTTTGATGTAATTTTTTTTAAATTGTTGTCAAAAATGATAAATTAAACTGACCACGATTCAATGTTGAAAAGCAAAACAAGAGGAGAACTTTTTCTAGTCTTTGTATTTGATGCTGTTTGATGATTGTGCCTGTGGCGTGTCGTGATATCTGACAGTGGGCTTCATGCTGTGTCTGCAGGGACATACTGGAGCGCAGTAGGAGGACTCGGGGAGCCCAGAGGATTAACGCCATGCTGCTGGCCATCGTGGTCGCCTTCGCTCTGTGCTGGCTGCCGCTCAACGTCTTCAACACTCTGTTCGACTGGCACCACCAGGCGCTGCCTGACTGCCAGCACGACACTGTCTTCTCCGCCTGCCATCTGACAGCGATGGCGTCCACCTGCATCAACCCCATCGTCTACGGCTTCCTCAACAGCAACTTCCAGAGGGAGCTGAAATCGACGTTGCAGCGCTGCCAGTGTGGAAACCGGCCGGCGGAGAGCTACGAGAGCTTCCCTCTGTCCACGGTGGGCAGCGAGGGGATGACCAAGGCCACGTCCCTCAACAGGATGGGGTCAGTGTATGTCCCATCACCCAGGCTGGAGATCGGCTCAGCGATACCTGCCAAAACACTGCCGACTAACACCTAATGAAGAGCACCAGCGAACTCTCTTCTGGCAGGAGGCTGGAAGGTAAAAGACAGCAGGAAATAGTTTCCAGAGACGGCTGTCCAGACCTCTGGGTGAGTTCAGAACTGTCCGGCTCACCGTTCAGGGTCAGGAGAGGCCGAATAGTGGAGCTCCGAGTCTACAACACGAGAAGCAAAACCCTGGAAATGGACTCAAACACAAGATAGGAAGAAAAATGACCGACTCCCTTTAGTTACTGACACCAATCCTCGTTAAGACCTTCTGATGATGGTGTTTCCAGGTCCACCCTTCTACTGCATCGGTTCATCTTTATAACATGCTGTGATGATGGGTTTGAATAGATATGAGTCCTTGAGCGCCCCTGTAGTTCAACTGGTGGAGCAGGCGACCCATAAACTGGGTCATGGTCCCGATGCAACGGTCATGGGTTCGAGTCCGACCCATGGCCATCTACTGCATGTCTTTCTTCCACTCTTCTACCCACACTTCCTGTCTCTCTCTCCACTGTACATTATAATGAAGGCAAAAAGGCCAAAAAAGTCTAAAAAATATAAAAGATATGAGTCCAGAAGTGACATTCAGTTGTTATTCTACTGCGGCCTTTTATTAGCCCCACTAATTTATGACCATAAATTTCTGAATAATTTATGGGATATGACAATAGCACACCTTTATGTTTTTAAAGACTCTTCTCAGTTTTACTCTACGGCCTCCAACCATCAGAGTTTTAAGACTTTTGAAACTATGAGTCACTTATAAACTAAGATTTGAGTTTGGAGATTAAGCTTAGAAGTAGGGAAGTCAAAGGCCAGAATCAGGGTCAATCAAGGCACCTTTCATCAGGTGTATGTCGACATTAACATAAGACTAAAACTTTGTTTACTGTCACACAGGTGTTGTAAAAGGAAAGCACAATAACTTAATAGTTTTCTGAATCAATAATCAGCTGCTTTATCAATCGTTAACAGATTAATCAAAATGAATGTCATGTAATGAATACTTGAAATGATCTGTAGCTCAGTCCAGGTCAGTTTGGTTTGTCTTAAACACATCAGTTCTAATTGGAGGTCATTAACCGCCACAGAAGTCTTTGTCATGGTGCCCCTTTACTAGCTAAACTCCCACAATGCTCTCTCCTTTAACATGAGCTGTAGTCTGAGTGACGCCTCCTCTGGTCTCTACAGTATTAAACAGGAATAGGCTCCATCTGGTGGAACAACCAGGAACTACAGCTGATCTGACGAAGCGGTTGGACTTGGAAATAGCTGCTACATCAGACTCAACATGAGGATTGGTTCAGAAACTACTGTTTTAAGCGTTGGGTTTGGGGTTTGTCCATTGCCATCTCAGTCTTTTGTAACTGGACGTAATGAGTGATTGGTGGATCTGACTGAGAACTCGAGGACACTCTGATTTGATCACGATGTAGCCCTGTCCTAAAGCGCTTTATCGTCTGTTTTCCCAACAGTTCCGGAAGTCAACATCTCAATGAAATCATTGGATATCATTCCCATACATATGGACCAGTAGGGACCTCCACCTTTTAGCAGACTGAGGTATCACTTCATTGAATTAAAATCTGTTATCACTTCATTTAATGGCGATCAAACTGTGGTTTAGTATTAAGAAGAGCAAAAGTCCACATTTGGAGTCAGGTCTCAGATCATAATTATGGTTTTACTTTTTTATTTAAGTGTTTCATTTTTACTCACTGTTGACTTGTGTTTTCAGTCAGTGTTTGGTTACGTTTCTGTACCAAAACGACTGAGTTTAAGTTTCAGCCCCATAGTGACTTGGAGAGGTTGAGACCAAAAAAAAAACCACTTGGTAAGTCTTTTGCATCAAAACAGCTTGGTTAAACTTAACCACTTAACACCAAAACTACTTGGTTTCATGTAGGTCTCATCTGCACAACTACAAGGTGTCCCTGATGTTATTGGGATTATTTTCTGTTTAGCAGATACTGGAACTGCTGATAAAACCCAGTGAAGCTGCTAGAAGATGGAGGAGGACACTACTGGACCAAATGTGTGGGAATGATCCATGATGATGATGGTCTTTTGATGGGTGATTCTCCTGTAAATGGGACCATAATTTACTAAAAGAACTCCTTACTGTGGTAACCCTTTGATGCATAGACCACATGAGGAGATACCCATTTTCCATTGGTTTTGGGTCACTTTTGACCCAGGTTATGCATCAAAGGGTTAAAGGAGATTTCAAACTACCAACCGGGACCATAAACTCATTAGATCAATGATCACTGAGGTAACAGATGAAGTGAGAAGTAGGATCATTTTCTCATCAGTGCAGTTAGACCTCATGTTGCCATCAGTCGCCCCCTGCTGACTGCTTGACAGAATGCAGGTTTGATATGTTTTATGTGTACAATGTAAATGATATTTTTATAACGAACCCTGATGACGATGAGCATGACTTACTGCATTTTAAAGGTGTGGTGGAGATACAGTGGAAGAAAAAAATACTACTAAACTACTCTGTGCGCCGTGTGGAAGATGTTTCCTTGTACTTTCAGTGAGTTTAAATAAGTGATAGACATAGTCGATGCCAGTCAGCCTTACTTTATCCAGAATGAGATGAAACTCTGTAGGAATGTTTTAAAGACTCAGCTGAGTTTGTAGCAGCCGTCAAACTGTCACCAGGCTTTTAACGGCGTTTCATCCTGTTCTTTCTGCTCTACGTAAACAGAGTAATGTCACACAGGATCTTCAAACGATTTAACCCTCCTGTTGTCTTCATTTACGAGCATGAAAAAATATTGTTTCCTTGTCTGAAAAAAAATCCAAAAATTCAGCAAAAAAATTCTCCAAATTTCAGAAAATTTGCAAAATCTTCAGGAAGAAAATTCCAATAATTCCTTAAAAGTTTCCCTTAAAAGTTTTACTTAAAAAAAAATCCCCCAAATTTGGCAAGAAAATTCCTGTAAATATATTCAAAAAATGATTAATAATATCTAAAATGATTCCATATATATCAGTAAAACTTCAAATGTTTTCTTAAGAACATAAAAATCACCCAAAATCCAGTGAAATTCGCTGGATTTTGGGTGATTTTTTCTGAATGTTCTTAAGAAACATTTTTAACATTTCTTTTTTCCACCAAAAAATGTTCAAAGATTTCCCAAAAATGTTGAAAATGTGGACATCAGAAGTTTCACTGTGAAAATATTTATTTTCCCACATTTTCAAACTTTAAAATGGGTCAATTTTGACCCACAGGACGACAACAGGGTTAAAACACCAAACTCCTGCTTTCAGGTTCCTTTTTTAATATCTAGCTGTGCCTGATTATTTTAGTAGTAGAACAGATGAATCCTGATTTGGGTTTTAAATGATCGTCTGTTATATCAGTTAAAGTGTCTCTTTAACGAATGAGCGTTTTCACCTTTGCCGACTTCTCTGTTGGGTCCGTCGTTATAAAAGTGATAAATGTGGTTTGTGTATCGTTTGGTTTAATAATGTGATGCACAAAGTCTGGAATAAAGAAAAAAGAAATTTAGAAGATGCTTGAAACTGGAATGTGTAAAACTCTTACTGTTTTCTAATGAAGCATCTCAGAATTTCAACTGAGCTTCTTACACAGGTGTTAATTTCAAGAATGAACGATGCTGCCACCACCGTGCTTCACATCATGATGCTGCCACCACCGTGCTTCACATCATGATGCTGCCACCACCGTGCTTCACATCATGATGCTGCCACCACCGTGCTTCACATCATGATGCTGCCACCACCGTGCTTCACATCATGATGCTGCCACCACCGTGCTTCACATAATGATGCTGCCACCACCATGCTTCACATCATGATGCTGCCACCACCGTGCTTCACATCATGATGCTGCCACCACCATGTTAACATGACAAAATACTTTTTTCTGTTATTTTAGAAGATATTGACTGTATTTTATCAAAACACACACAAAATAACAGTTAACTGTTCACAATATTACAGCAAAAAAACGTTAAAAGCATCATTTTTTACAGTGTAGACTGATTCAGCTTCTGTTTATCTCTTACAGACTCATAAATACACGAGCAAGAGTTTTTTGTATTAAACATTTGATCATATTTATTTCACTAAGTTTATACAGGATTTGGTGCTCAGTATTGAAAGAAAATCTCAATTTTGCGTCTTTAAAGAGTAATTTTATGGTTTTTGTCTCATTCCATGTTTCTGTGTTGACATTTTATGTCTCGTGGATGTTTTTTTGTGTCCTTTTTAGTGTAATTTTATGTTTTCATGCTGTGATTATGTGTTTTTGGTGTCATTTATTATGATTTCTGTAATTTTTTGCTCATTTGATGTCATTTTAGTGTCATTTTTTGCCTTTTTGGAATTATTTTGTGTCACTTTAGTGTCATTTGATGTTTTCATAGTGTAATTGTGTCTTTTTGGTGTCATTCGTTATCTACTCTGTCATTTTTTGGTCATTTTCTGCTCAGTGTTGGGAAGAAAATCTAAATTTTGTGTCTTTATTGTGTAATTTTAGGATTTTAGTCTCATTCCGTGTTTCTCTGTCGACATTTTATGTCTCCTGGATGTTATTTTGTGTCCTTTTTAGTGTAATTTTATGTTTGCATGGTGTAATTGTTTTTGGTCATTTTGTGCCTTGTTTGCATTATTTTGTGTCATGTTGTGTTTTTTGGTGTAATTGTGTGTCTCTTTCTGGTTATTTTATCTTGTCTCTTTGATATTAATTTGTGTCTCTTTAGCATCGTTGTGTCTCTTTGTGATCATTTCCTGTTGATCTACATCCATAAATTCTTTATATTGCAGCCTTGTATTTAATTAAATAGTGGAAATATGTGCCTTGACATGTATTTTAGAGTGTGTCGGTCTCTTTCGGAGCCCATTGTGTGTCTCTTTTTGGTCATTTTCAGTTGAACTAAATCAGTAAATTAGATTTAACGCCCTCCCTGTTCAGGTCTTCAGAGCATGAATCTTGCAGATGCTGTGATATTTACAGCTCCTGGAGACGTCAGTTTGCAGTTTTTCTCCTCAGTAGCTGAGATTGTGCCTCCTGTCAGCAGCTCTGGGAGCATCGGAGGAGCTGAGGATGGGAATCGGTCGGCCTCCCGGTGAGATCTGCTGCAGGGACGTGACCAGAAGCAGAAGAGCTGCAGAGGAAGCTGCTTTCCAGGCGGCTCGGTGAGAAGCTCCTGCTACAGAGGGACTCGGCCGTGGAGCCTCAGGAGACACTTTGTTGTCGCCTTTTTCATTTCAGACTCGTGGCATCAGTCAAAGTGAATTCATTAATAATTTATGGGATCAACTCTGCAGCTCTGAGCAGCTTTTTATCATCTTTCTGCTCAGTATTTTGGTTTGAAAACCCAAAAATGTCCTGAAACTGCATTCAGGTTTTAAAAAAATAACACAATCTACACCCTAAAATAGCTTTCAAAGGACCTGTTCACAGCATGATATTAAATGTATGGATGCAAAATGATTAAAAAAAATCTACTTTACTGATTTAGATAAACACAAACTGATTACAAGGAGACATAAAACAACACTGAAGGGACACAAAGTAACACCAGAACACACAAAACTACACTATAAAGTCACAAACTGACCACAGAGACACAAAATCACACTTTAAAGATGAAAGATGAAGAAGAACACACAAGACGACCACAAAGAGAAATAAAAATGACACAAGAGACACAAATCAACACCAAAAACACAAG
Organism: Amphiprion ocellaris; assembly: GCF_022539595.1. Lineage (NCBI taxonomy): Eukaryota > Metazoa > Chordata > Actinopteri > Pomacentridae > Amphiprion > Amphiprion ocellaris. The sequence goes on along the minus strand of NC_072782.1, from coordinate 32,457,158 downwards.
ATTACACTATAATGACACAGAATGTACCTGAAACGATACTAATCAACGACTAAGAGAGAAAAAATTACACTAAACAGACCCAAAATAACACTATAAAGAAAAAAATGGTGAAGACACACAAAAAGTTTTCAGTTTCAAACCAAAAATGGGGGAAAAAGTAGAAAACAGACCTATTATTATTATTATTATTATTATTATTATTATTATTATTATTATTATTATTATTATTATTATTATTATTATTATTATTATTATTATTATTATTATTATTATTATTATTATTATTGCTGTTGTTTTTTTAAAGGAAAAAATAAAAAGAACATTTGATGAGTTGTGCTGTACATAATTAAATGAATAAATAAAATGATAAATCTGAATGTTGTTGGATTAATGATTGATTCTATTAATGCAAAAAATATATATTTTATGTCCATCAATATTTAGACACAATAATGTAAAACAGAATGAAGCTGCAGTACTCAGTATCACTGATATCTCATGATATTAAGTATAATATCTAGTCAGTATTTATAAATAGTTAATCGTATATATTTTTTTCAGATGTTTTATCATTTAAATTTATAATTTTTATATTTTTGGTTTAGTATTTTACTATTTCTTTGAACAGATTTTACCAACAAATATTTTTATTTATATATAATTTGTGGTGAATAATAATAATAATAATAATAATAATAATAATAATAATAATAATAATAATATTAATAATAATAATAATAATAATAATAATAATAATAATAATAATAATAACAATAACAATAACAATAACAATAACAATAACAATAATAATAATAATAATAATAATATGACAACAATACCAGTCGTAATTGGAGCATTGGGCCTTATCAAGAAAGGACTGGAGAAGCGACTCCTGGAAATACCAGGAAAACCAA